>NC_063188.1:52626367-52748867 GCF_023159225.1 Perognathus longimembris pacificus | reverse complement strand
GAGTAAGTGGTAGATCTCAAAATGAATTTGTATTTCCTCACAGCTCAATGTTTGATTCTATGTGATAATATATTTGGGAAAATGTCACCTATTAAAATTATGTTGTATTCTTACTAAGTCATTGTTAATGATGATGTCGCACTTACTTTGTTGTTATGCTAAATGTGTGTGTGTTTTCAAAGAAATCCTTGTTCATAATGAGACAAGGAATCTGTAGTGGATACTACAATGCACACTGATAGTTACTTAACCAAGAATTATTCAAATCCAAGACATTTGTACTGATTCGGTTCAGAAATCAAATTATAGATGACCTCCTGCTTCTAGAATTCCTAGCTGGGAATAATACATACAGGGTTCCTTTCCTATTCTATGGAGTTCACATAAGCTGTAGTATTTATTAATATTCATATTGCATTTGGCTTGCAAACTTTTGAGCATTTCAACAATTAATTTAGACTTAGGTAGACCTAGAGGCTTAATTTATAGAAATAATTTTTATTTAGTTTCTAATTGTCAGTAACACATTGCTTTAGTACAAAGCAGAAAAGACTCAACAGGAGTCTCAGACTTAAAAAAAATGGCTCTAGGAACTGCAAAACAGCATGAAGTTGAGACAATTGGGGGGGGCGCTTAATCTTGGTCTCACAACATATTACCTCAACCGAAGTTCCAACCACACGTGAGTTATGAGACTGTTCAAGATAAAATATTTGGGTTTTAAATAGAATCCATCTGTGGCTTGGATTTTCTTCATCAAATCATTTTAAAAATGTTTCACACAAAGAACATTAGCAATGCAGAATCTCAGCTCACTTTATAAAATCATGCATTAACTTCCTGAAAATGTTTCCTACAAAGTAAATGCAGAGCAACTGTTAATGCAGAGAATTTGGAAGAAGTTTGGTCATAAAGAACAAACTGCCCTGTCAATAACGATTTGAAATTTTGATTTTGTGTACCTTTGTCAAACTTCTAATTGTTCAATTATACTTTCTTGCTTAGTTAAAGTCACTGATCACAGTAACTGGCTTCTAACTTAAAGAGAAATGTGTTAAAGGTCCTGATACCTCAAACTGGAAGCAGAAGTTGTTCATTAATAATTCTTAGGATTTTCAAAGGCAATAGACATTAAAGGCAATATTTTTAGAAGATACATTGAGCAGATTTCAGAACAAAAAGGTTCACATTTAAATTTCTTCTCTATTAAAATTCAATGGTGACAAACCACAAATCAGCATTATACTAACCTCATCCGTAACACATCAGGATGCCGAGTAATAAATGAGATCATTAATATTATCAAGCTTTCAGACCAAAATTTAAAATATGTTATTACACAAATCTCTGGGAAGTAACATGTTATAACTTAAATCTTTGAGCAACCAACCTTTCAAGAGAAGAGGAAGGCAGTGATGACGATCCCTGCCCTGAATTCCATTAGACTAGTGATCGTGGTTGCAGTCTAGATGCTTTGATATTAAAATTACAAAGTATTTATTTCTTCTGGAAATTACATTGCTCTAAAACCTGGTCAGAACAAGTTTATTTTAGTATATCAGACTCATTCATGTGTGTATTAACACAAGTATGTTGGCAATTACACCTGAAGAAAACATTCAGAACTCAAAATTTAGGATTCTATCTAAAATATTAATGAGAAACAACACATTTTTCATGGTTATCTACAGCTGTAAAATGTCCTATGATGTCTCTTCAAATAGGGAAATAATCACTATGTGACCAACTTATTCATGTAAAATCTTTGATTTGGGATCTAGATGTGAGACACAACAAATCAAATGTTCAGAAAATGAGGATTCATTGTATCACCACTGGCTTGAAGACAGAATGGTGACCTAAATAAAAAGAAAGAAAAAAATGTGTGTGGCTTTTAAGAATTAAAAGTATTCTTTAGCTGGTAACTTGTTAGTAAACAGGAATTTGTGTTCTACAACTGCAAGGAAATGAGTTATGGCAAGAACAAAAACGAGCTTTAAAACGAACTCCTCAATCTCCCACTTGAGAGTTCAATTTGGTTAACATGTTGGTTTCAATCAGTACAAAGGACTCAGTCAAGCACATTTACTTATGGAATTGTGAAATAATAACCAGATCTTGCTTAATGATGCCAAGCTTGTAATGATTTGTTACTCAGCAATTTAAAATAAGAGTAAAAGTTATTCTATGTGCTTTAATCTTGTAGTTTCTCTCAGTGTGACCTGCAATAAAAGCCTTAAAATAAAACATCTATGTAATTCCTTTTTTCCTCAAGTGCAATAAAATTGGGGCTGGATAAATAAAAGATATCAGTAATGTCATATAGTCCTCCCTGTAATCTGTTTGCCAGTATTAATATCTGACATTTAGAGCTGAGTTGAAACAATGGAATGGGGAAGGACCTTGTGTCCTATCATACTAGAATGACTAGAATCTGGCCTCCTGGACTAGGGCCAAACCCATCTGGGATAAAATCAAACTCCCCAAAGCTAGTTAGTTCGGTACACTGTACCTCAAATTCCTCAGGAATAAAATTTGCTTCAGAGCTAGGCTTGGATAAAAGAGGTCCTCAAAGTGCTGAGTGGGCGATATTAACCTCTGACAAGGCAAAAAACACATCTGGGGCCTTGTTCAAGAAAGAAGGGAAGGAAAGGAACATTTTTCATCTGAGCTAGATTCTTGAAGTTGAATATTATCAAAATTGGGTGAGATTTCTTTTCAGACAGTAACTTTAAGCTGTGAGCCTTAAATAACATTATATATATATATATATATATATATATATATATATATATATATATACTTCTAAGCACATGAATGGACTGATTTTCTTAACTCTCTGTGCTCTTTAATCAATTGTTTACAATATATAAAAAACTTTCACACATCACCCAAGGGCACATCATGACTTAGGACATCAGCTGAGTCAAAAGTCTAGGTTTTAATTCCTTGTCAGTTGAATAGCTCTACTATATAATCTTGTAGCAGAGGTATAATGGGAAAAATAAATGAGAATTTTACCTACTTTTCTCTGTGTTTCCCACAAGTTATCATAGCACATGAAATCCAGGCAGACATTGAACTTTCTAACACTTAGTTGCAAGGCTATCTTTGCACATCCAAATAGAGTCAGCTGCCTTTTCATTTTGTTGCAGTTTTTGTTGTACAAGTCACTGAATTTGGGGCCTGCGTTTGCTTCACAGGTGTTCTACTACTTGTGCCCATTGCAGCTTTTAACAATTAAGCTGTTATCATCGGAGTAGTATGTTTTCCTCCAAATGAAATTACATATAAATACAGTTAATTATTCTACTTCCAGTTTTTACTTTTAATAGTAAGTACAGCATAGGAAAAATACTAATTTGACTAGGATCTATAAACTTTCTTTTTTTTTTCAAATTTTTATTATCAAACTGATGTACAGAGAGGTTACAGTTTCATACGTTAGGCATTGGATACATTTCTTGTACTGTTTGTTACCTTGTCCCTCATATCCCCCTCCCTCGCCCCCTTTCCCTCCCCCCCCCCCCCCGGAGGTGTTCAGTTCACTTACACCAAACAGTTTTGCAAGTATTGCTTTTGTAGATGTTTCTCTTTTTTTACCCTGTGTCTCTCAAATTTGGTATTCCCTTTGAATTTCCTACTTCCAATACCAGTAAACACGGTTTCTAATATACTCAGATAAGATTACAGAGATAGTGTAGGTACAACCACAGGAAGGTGATACAAGAACATCATCAATAATAGAAACTACACATACACATAGGACGTTGAAAGTAGTTACAACTGTGATATAACAATTGTTTCCATAACATGGAGTTCATTTCACTTAGCATCATCTTATGTGTTCATAAGGGTATAGCTATTGGGCCTTGTGATGCTCTGCTATGACTTGCCTAAACCTGTACTAATTATTCCCAATAAGGGAGGCCATAGAGTCCATGTTTCTTTGGGTCTGGCTCACTTCACTTAGTATAATGCTACCAGCACAACAATGTTCATTGCAGCACAATTTGTCATAGCGAGAATCTGGAACCAACCCAGATGCCCCTCCATAGACGAATGGATCAGGAAAATGTGGTACATATACACAATGGAATTTTATGCCTCTATCAGAAAGAATGACATTGTTCCATTTGTAAGGAAATGGAAGGACTTGGAAAAAGTTATACTAGGATCTATAAACTTTCTTAAGCGTTTCATTGTTAAAAGCCAAACGTTTTAATCCATGATTAAGTCAAATTTAAGCAATTTTTGTTTCCTTGTTTTAGTCCCATTTGGAATATAGATGATACTTAAAAATTCATTGTAAAAAAAGTATATTCTTACCCACATGCACCCATCATCAGCTTATCAATACTATCTTATTTGCCTAATCTATCAAGCTGCCAAAGTAAATATCTCAAACCACAGAAGGATAAGAATGCACAAGGTCACCTAAAAGGATTTGAAAAATTAATACCAAAACATTAAAATGTAAAACATACATACATAATTTTGAAAACATGTCAGTCTTGTTTCAAACAAACAAAAAAGAAAGGAGTTAAGTTTTAAACTTATAGACTATATCAAATGATTTGCCTTGAAACCAAGCAGACATATCTGAAAGCAAATAGACAAGATGCAAATATCTACTAATGGCTTTATTCTCAGTCAGAATGAAACATTATTTGGTTGAATGTGAACTATGTACCTTCAAATTGTTTCTATCTTATAAAACTTGTATCATAGCTCTCTCTCTCTCTGTCTCTCTCTGTCTCTCTCTGTCTCTCTCTCTCTCTCCCTCCCTCCCTTCCTCCCTCCCTCTCTTCCTCCTCTTCAAGTGCAAGGGTTTACAACTGACTCTTTTTTTTCCCCAACTTAATCATGAACACATATTACTTAAGTTTCATTCAAGAACCTCATGCATTGGTCTAGGAATGGTGGTACATGACTGTAATCCTAGTTATACAGGAGGCATCTGTTGCTAGCATGGGAAAAACCAAGAGGCTCTACTTGAAATAGAAACTATAGCAAAAAACCTGGAGATATTATTTGCAGTAGAGAATCTGTCTAACAAGCATAAGGTGTTGAGTTAATACCCCAGTACCATCACAATAAAAGTAACTATTATATTGTATATTGCACTTTCAAAGAAAAAACTATGACCCAAACTAAAATAAACCTTTGAAAACTACTGTACTCATTTTGAGTTTTGAAGCTAAACTTGCACTGCAGGGGAAGTGCCCAGTTTATTATTCTAAGCCTTATACTAGGACAATTGTGGAAATTGGCCTCCAAATGGGGCTTCTGACAATTGAATTTCATTGCTATCTTAAATCACCACGGTAGAAAACAAACTTAGCAGAAAAAACCTATGGCATCAGGTTCTGAATAAATATGGTGAATTAAGGACACTCATGATACCAAACATTTGCTTCTATTCAACAAACTTAATCCACTAGATAAATCACTGCATGAAATGTTTAGCAGTGATATAGAAATTCAAAGCTGTCATTGGTGCTCCCCCACCCCCACTGGCCTACCTCCTTTCTGGCCATTTTTCATAACTCCCATCTTCTATTTCTGGTCTGGTCTACTAACCTGTTGACTGGAATTCACTGTATGTAAAATAAATATTCCATGAATTTTACTAAAGGTGAAGTTGATTGTTCATTAAAGTCTTAGGAAATACTGGACACAGTAAAACACAAACAAAGCATTTATTAGCTCCACAGTTTAAGTAACAGATTATATTTAAAATAATAAATACATATATGTATTGATAGCTAAATACAAAATTTTAGAGAAAATATAGATTACTCTGTGCCTTAGAACATAAGTGTAATTTAGTAGGAAGACAAACATATTGGGACACATGACAAAATACTGTGAATGAACAGCAATAGTACAGCACCCACAAAGTGAATAAGCTGCAGAAGATGAACTGCTATACCACACTGTTTAGGAAATTAAAATAAAGACTGATTTTTTTCAAAATAAACTTCATTACATATATTTAAAGTAGTTCTCATGATGTTATGATATACGTATAAATACATAGTAAAAAAGGACTCAATAATAAAGCAAATTAATGTATGCATTAACTCACATAGTTATACAACTTTTGTAGGGAGAATTGTTCAAATTTAGTCACTTCCCATACCCCCCCCAGGTGAAGTACAATATTATTAGTCATAATATCAATGTTATAATTAGATCTCTAGGTTTGTTCACCTTCCACATCTGCTACTTCAAATCCTCTGTCCTACAACTATGCATTTCCTTCCCTATTTCCTCACCTGGTAATTATTACTTTATTCTATATCTCTGGATAATTATTTATTCCCATCCATATGGTCATATAGTATTTTTCTTTCTTTCTTTGGCTTATTTACTTAGCATAATGCCTACTGTAAGGTTTGCCAGAAAGGAAACCTGCCACATGGTTCAGGGAGAAAGGAGTTTATTGGAGGGGAACGCAAACTGCCAGCCCACACAAGATGGAGGCCTGGGGAGACAGAGGAGAAGGAAGAAGGGGAAAATAATAGAGCAAGAGAATGAGGACCGTGTTGAGATGGATTATATAGGAAAAGGTGGGAGACATGGCCAGGTGGATTGGATGTGAGCTCAGAGGCGGAGGTAACTGCCTCCAGGTGTGCCAGTTACCTAGATAACTGAGATACTGGGCAGCACATACTTAAACAGGGGTGGGGGGCGGGGATCTGCATGGAGCCCTCTCAGGGTGGACCTTACATTCCGGCCTTTTAATAATTATGAAAAGGATGCAGACTCTCTCTGGCTACTTCCTGCTAGCAAGGAGAATCGACATTAGCAGTAAGAGGTGGAGATGTGGCCCCTCTGGGAGAAGACAAGCAGCAGCTGTCCCTTGGTGGTAGATGCCAGTCCTTGAATGAAGCGTGGAAGAAGTCTCATGGAGCAGGGGCTGTAACTTATTAGGAATTCACCACAAATACTTGTCAGAGTTATTTCTCTAAAACTGTCCACTTTTTCCTTTGGCTTGATGAGTAGATCAAACCCAGAATGGCTGCCTTTGAGAAGGAACTAGAGGGGAATCCCTGGAACCCAGCTCATGTCACACTCTCGAGGGCAAATGCCAAAAGGTTGGGCCATTGAGACTGATTTTTCTAGTCTAGTTTTGACTTTATGAAGTAGTCTGGTGAGGACAAAGAACTCCATAAGGATGTAGAGCATGGTCCACAAGGACATAGACAGGGGGTCCACAAGGACAAATTCTCCACAAATTCTTGATTCAGGCATCCCTAAAATGAGAACAGACTGGCCAAAAAGTCATAAGGGGTCCCTCAGGTGTGGTCAGACAAACAGAAGACCTATAGTTAGGTGTCACTCACCAGACATAAGAGGAGATGGTGCAGTGGATGTGCAGCAATGGTAAAGGCCAGAAGTCGGAAGTGAATTTTCTCTGGGTTTCAGCAGTTTGGTCTGAGGAGGGGCAGTCAAGGAGGTGGATTAACCCTCAGAAGAGTAGAGGGAGGAGAGGATCCAGTGACTCCTGATGGTTTCCTCTGGAGTCCTGGCACCAGATGTAAAGTTCGGCAGAAAGGAAACCACCACATGGTTCAGGTAGAAATGAGTTCATTGTGGTGGTGGGGGGTAGGAAACTGCCAGCCCACACAAGATGGAGGCATGGGGAGACAGAGGGGAAGGAGAAGGGAAAAAGAGAGAAGAGAGTAACAGAGAAAAGGAAAGAGAATGGGGACCATGTTGAGCCAGATTATATAGGAGAAGGTGGGAGATATGGTCAGGTGGACTGGATGTGACCACAGAGATGGAGGAGGTAACTGCCTCCAGGTGTGCCAGTTACCTAGGTAACTGAAGTACTGGGTGCACACTTAAACAGGTCGGGGGGGGGGCAACTGCATGGAGCCCTCCCAGGGGTGGAACTTACAACTGCCGAATTATACAGATTATGACCTCTTTTATATGATTTAATAATATATAGAGAGAATGGAGAAAAAAACTGTGATATATGTAACATACACAAAAACATATTAATACTTAGTCTTGAATCATATCCATATTTTGGCAACTGTAATTTTGCGATGAACATAGGCTAATAGAGATGTTTATGAGGAGATGATTTTATTTTATTTGAATGAATAGAGGACACATTATTAGATTATATGGTAGCTTTATTTGTAATTTCTCTAAAAAAATCTCCATAATAACTTCACCATTTATACTTCCACATATAGTGAAGCAGAGTTTTCTCTTTTCTATATCCTTGCAAACATTTGTGTCATTCACCTGAAGATAGTAGACCAATAGGCCGAAGGTGTTATCTCATAGTGATTTCATAGTGATATGCACTATGCACTATGCACTCATAGTGATATGCATTTACCAGAAGGTTGATGCTGTTTATCTTGTAATGAACCTGGTGTCTATTTTATATAATCTTTGGAGGGATAGATACTTAGTTTGGGGTGATATGAAGGCAGTAACAAGGCATGAAATCCAAGTGCCTTCTAGCAGCTGAAAAGAGCAAGGGAAGATTCTTCTCTAGAGTCTCTGGAAACAGATTAATGTTGTTGATACCTGGATTTTTAGAACTTCCATCTTGCAGAAATGAAATAAAACGGATAAGGCATGGCTTTATGAACTAATTTGTTATTACCACATATTCCAAAGTGTGAACTCCAACATTACTTAAATTAATTCTTGAGGAATATTTTCATACTATTTTAGGTTCAGAGACTTCATGAGATAGTGGATTAATTAAAAAAAAGCAAATCATTATTTTGGAATTAATGGCAAAACACCCAATCTTTGTGATGTGCTGTACAAATCATTCATTTTTTTTGTCAAAGTAATGTACAAAGGGGTTAAGTTACATACGTAAGGCAGTGAGTACATTTCTTATCAAACTTGTTACCGCCTCCTTTGTTTTTCTCCTGTCTTCCCCCCTCCCCCCTCCAGTTGTACAGTTGGTATACAGCATATTGTCTTGTAAGTATCACTGACCTTTTACCCTTTGTCTCTCCATTTTGGTGTTCCCCTTCCCTAGTTCCAATAAACATACATACAATACCCAGTTTACCAAAGTGATTCTTCAAGAGATTTTTTTTTTTTTACGGAAAGCTCTACATTCTCACTTAATTTCCTTTTAATGGTTTATTCTCTTTAAGTAGTTGTATAAAGCAGGTGCCATATAACAAAGCAGTTTATGAATACCATGCATAATGATCACTATCATCTCCTTCAAGATTCTTGACACTCCTTCAATCCACTCCTTCCTTTACTTTTCTTAATTTGCAGTATTATTGATTTACATTCTGTCCCTCTCCTCCCATCCTCTCCTCCATCCCCCTCCTCCCCCTCCCCTCCCCTCCCTTCTACCTCCTCCTCTTCTTCCTCCTCCTCCTCTTTTTTTTCCAACTTATCTAAAGACTTTATTAAGAAAACTGTGAGCCAGAACAGCTATAAAGGAAAGCATGACATTTCAAGTTTCCATTTTATTTATTCATTCTAAACAACTCTTCAATGTCTCCTTTATATGCTTCCAAGAACCTATACCATATAGTCATACTTCACATTTCCATTTTGCAAGTATGGGGAATGTCCGCTCCTCCTCTTCTTCCTTTTCCTCTTCCCTCTCCTCTTCCTCCTACTTCTTCTTGTTGCTGTTCTTCTGGTTGTTCTTTCTGCTTTTCATCTGGTTAATATACCTTTAGGAATTAAAGTCTTTAATCCAACACAAATATTTCTTGACATAAAGCAAACAAACAATAAACTATAACTCTTAAAAGTTTCTATGTTAAGCAGACTCCAAAATGACCTTTGTTCATCACCTGGTTGTAGAATTTACACAATTAACTTATTGTTTCCCTTTAAGTATGGCTAAATCTAGTAATTTTCTTCTAGCCAAGAGAATATTACAAGTGTCTGGTCTGCGATTAGAATTTATAAGATGGTAACATATGTCCCTCTAGCATACTCTATTTTCTATTGGCTTTGATGACATTGCCATATTCAAAAAAGTCATGTGACAAGGAAGTGATAGTAGCCTGTGGCCAGCAGACAGAAAGGACTTTATGCCCTTAGTTTAATAGCTTTCCAATGACCAAATTCTGCAAAATTCACATAAATGAGTTTGCAAGTACAACTTTTCTCAGTCAAAACTGCAGGAGAGAACCTAGGTCAGATAAACACTTTACTAAGAGTTTAATGAGAAACCATGAAGTAATGGACCTGGCTAGGCAAATTCAAAATTCTTAATCCATACAAATGATACATTGACAAAATTGTGTTGTAACATGCTACATTTTAGGGGCAATCCATTATTCACTAGTAGATAATACATTCTTACTTCTTGGAGGGAAGAAGGAAATATTTCATCATTGGTAATGTGCAATTACTGTGTAAATCACCTTAACTGGCAAGCAAAAATTGTGCTAGGTTTACTTACCTTCATTTTCTGATAAAAATGTGTGTGTGTGTCTTCAGAATTTAAGATCAATGACAATGTCAGAGCTAGTGTTAAAAGGACTCTAAAGTCTATTTTGTTTATTACTACACATCTGTCTCCATTAATTGCCTAGAGAAAATCAGTTCGGTATTTGTGTTAACTCCCTGTGTTAACATTCATCTTGTCTTAGAAGTCAATAGTAGCCATCCACTCTCTAACTTTGTATTTCTATCCTCTGAAATTTTTATTTTTTCATTTTTCAATACTTATTTAACTTTGCAAATTACTGAGATGGTATTGTATAGAGAAATATATATATATACACACACAAACATATATATGTATATATATATGACCACATATAAATAGACAGATAGATAGATAGATAGATTTGACTGAATGCAAAACCAAGTGCAAATAATATATATACAACTTCCGCAATAATAAAGAAAAAAATTAACATTTTGTACATACACACATAACCATATGTTTGTAGTAGTTTCTTTGGGGGGGGGGCAAGTCCTATGGCTGATACCTGTAGTATGTGATACTCCAAAAGCAGAGATAGGAAAATTACAGTTCAAAGCCAATCTGGGAAAATGTGAGACTATCTCAAAGAAGATTTTGATAGTTCCCACTTGTACTCAAAACAATGTGGAAGGTGGAGATAGGAGTATAAAAGTCTGAAGTTAGCATGAAAAATAAAAAGAATGAGACACCATCTGAAAAGTATCCTAAACAAAATGGCCAGTTGGTGAGACTCAAGTGGTAAAGTATTTGCCTATGAAACACAATACCCTAAGTTCAAGTCCAGTGTCACAAAAAGGGTTTTGTACATATGATATAAAAATAATTACATTATGATAATATACTTTAATAGTATGTAAACATAGTAAGCATACATATAAAAAGCCTTTACTTTTATACTTGCTTCAGTGCTTGACCATTTTCATCAGTATCAAGGCATGAGCTAAGGTGTTTACACTCAGCTTGCTTCCTCAGCTGGCACTTTGTCATTTGAGCCATGCCTCCATTACAAGATTTTTTTGGTTATATGGAGGTATACTTTCATAGACTTTTCTGCCTAAGACCCTCCAGAATTCAGCCTCCTTCATGGATAAGATCACATGCATGAGTCAACAATGTGCAACTAGTGTTCGACCTTTTAAGGTGAAAGCCTTTAGGAATTATAGTTCTCTTGTTTGGGCTCTTTCCCTTTTTAATACAGATATATCTATACATAGGCATGGCAAAAAAGACAAAGATCTTTTGAACCTCATGATTTATAAAATTGTAGTTACAAAAGGTCCTTTTATTTATGTTATTTTGATAAAAGTTTTAGGAAATTCTGAGTTCAGTAGCTTAATTTTTAGTTTTTCATTTGTTTTTGTAGTGGTAAGGCTTGAGGCTTCAACTGTCCGTGAGATTTTTTTGCTCAAGGCTAGCACTCTACTGCTTTGATCCACAGTGCCACTTCCATTTTTCTGGTGGTTAATTAGAGCTAAGAATCTCAAAGATTTTCCTGCCAGTGCTGGCTTCAAAAGTTGATCCCCAGATCTCAGCTTCCTGAGTAGCTAGAATTATAAGCAAGAACCATAGGAGCCTGGCTGCTTAATTTTATTTTTTAAAGAAATATACTTCCTATGGAAAATTACCACTTTCAAAACCACAGTTACATCTACTAGAATTACAAATATATTACATTTTATCAGTTTACTTATACTTTAAATGCCCCCAATGTTTAATGTACAGAGTACAGAGCAAAAGGTAAACATGCAAAAGTCTTCTGAGATTTTTCAATAGCTTGATGATGTAATCAGGCCAGATGTATAACAGAAAGTGTCTTTCCTTCTTTTTTTTAAACACTCTCATAATCAGCAAACAACAAGAAATATATGAGCAGCTTTCTTAAGTTACAAGAACATTCCCAGCTGTTCAATCCCTCTCCTATTCCTTGGTAACTATTCAAGATTATCCTCTTACTAATTTTAAATAATAATGGTTCCCCAGAATCTAATATTACTCCATAGATGAAGCATATCTGAAAATTCAAAATGGTTTAATAGCTTATTATAATATTAGTTATTATTATAAAAATCATGGCCTTTTGAAGACTTGTATTTGATCAAACAACCAGGAAGTCTACTGCAAAGAATTTTTCTTTCCATCTCCACAGTGTTAAAAAACACACAATGTGTGCCTATAAAGGCACATTAACACTACATACATATGTATGGGCAAAAAGAGAAAACCAAATGCTCCCATTTTAAAATTTATTTAAATTCATTTTAGATGAATAGCTCTATAAAAGACCAAGAGAAAATTTAAAATGCAGTATTCAACTTGATGAAACAAACCAAAGCAAGGAGATACTGTACTTATCACACCAAGCACAACAAAATCAAACTCTTGATCCTATCAGTGGTATTCATATATATTGTATTAAAATGAAAATCTACTTGACAAAATAATGATGTCAAATATTTATTATAAGTAATTTAAGAAGAGGGAGAAATACTTTCTCAGAAGAATGAGAAATAAAAAGTAAAGAATATGTCAAACTTTTATTCTTTTGCATGTGGATTCATTTTATCTAACAACATTTGTTGAAGAAACTCAATTCCTAGTTGAATGCTTAACAACCTTGTCAAAAATTATGTGACTATAAAAAGGCTTATATCTAGCTCATCTATTTTATTCCACTGGTTCCTGGGCCTACTTTTGTGCCTATATATCACCACAGAGAATGTAGTAACTGTTTAATTGGTTGTTAAGTAAAATATTGTGGAGCTTCCAAATTTGTTACTTTCACAGTTGATTTGGTTACTGTTTGAACTTTTATATAAATGTTAGGTTTTATTTTTCTATTTCTGCAAAAATTATTTGTATGATCTTGAAAAGTATTGTAATTAACCTGTAAATATCTTTATGTAGTATTGACATTTTATCAACATTAACTCTTGCAATTCTTGAATAGAAGTTGTCTTTCTATTTATGATTTTCTTTAGTTTCTTTTACCTCTTATTGCAGTCTGGGAACTGAACCCAGTGAATCATGTGTACCAGCTAAGTGTTCTACCACTGATTCACGTCCTGGTCCTTTCTTCATCAATATTTTGTACTCTTCATTATACATGTCTTATACTTCCTTGGCCAATTATTTTTAATGCTAAAGCAACTAAACTGAGCTCTTAATTTCCTTTTGATGGGTTCATTGATACTACAGATGCTCCTTGACTTAGAATAAGGAACACTTTAATAAACTGTTCAAAATACTATCATCTGAAAAAAATGGTGGTGGTCCTGGGGCTTAAACTCAGTACTTGAGCTCTGTCCCTCAATTACTTTTGCTTGAGGCTAGCACTCTTATCATTTGAATCACAGCTCTACTTCTGGCTATTTGGGATAATTTTTAGTGGAGATAAGAGTCTCACAGACTTTCCTGCCCAGGGTTGCTTCTAACAGCAATCCTCATCTCTCAACCTCCTGAGTGGCTAACATTATAGGTGTGAGCCACTAGAGGCCAGCTTTGATGGATTTAATATGCCTAGCCTAACACTCCTCATAACAGCAACACAATACTCTAGAGTGCCTATGTTTTTCTCTCATGAATGAGTGGCTGAAAAGAAACTATAGTTCAGTATTACTGCCAAAATTCACAAGGATGTAACATATCATATATCTAGTCAGGGAACAAATCAAACTTCATAATATAGCTCTACTGAAAGAATATCACTTTTGTACCATGATAAAGTAAAAAGAAAAGAATCTAAGTAACTCCATTGTAAGCAAGAAACAATCAGCATGTATAAAGTTAGCTTACTTTCCCTAGAGTAGAATTGCCAGATTTTTGAGGAATCACTATACTGCTTTCCAGAGAGGTTGAACAAGTTTACGTTCCCACCAACAGTGTAACAGAATTCCTTTTTATGTATACATAGGCTGGGATTTGTTATTTTTTTATTTTCTTGATACTGGCCATTCTAACTGGAATAAGGTGGAATCACAGTGTATGTTTGATTTACATTTTATTTATGGATAGAGATGTATTCAATAGAACACAAACAAGGCCACACTAAAACTACCAGCACAACCATGTTTATTGCAGAATTATTTACCATAGCCAAGATATGGAATCATCCCAGATGCCCCTCAGTGGATAAAGGGATCAAGAAAATGTGAGGTGTGTGTGTGTGTGTGTGTGTGTGTGTGTGTGTGTGTGTGTGTGTACAATGGGATTCTACCCACCCATCAGAAAGATATTGTGCTATTCATAAGGAAATGGAAAGACTTGGGAAAAAATATTAAGTGAAGTCAGACCCAGAGAAACACAAGTTGCATGTTTTTCCTCATTGTGGCCTCACACTCTTCATCTGCAGAATAAGTTTGTTTAAATGGCCTCTACAGTCCCTTTCTATCATGCGAATTAAAACACACTGTGTGGTAAGCAAGGAGTTACAAATGAATTAACTGAAGTGTAACAGAGAGCACCAATAGTGTAATTTTTTCAAAAGACTAAGTCAAAGCCCAACAAAATAAGTACCAGAAAATGGGTACTTGTAAGGGGATAGTGGGACCTGTGGGGGAGGGTTAGAAGAATGAAAGAGGAAGGGACTAGAATGCAGGCAAGAATTTATTGTATTATCCACAGAATTGAGAAATAAAAGAGAAGGGGTGTGATGAAGGGGGATGATGATATTGAAGTGGTGACACAGATCAAGATGTGTTGTACATATAAATTTCTTTGTTAAATTGCAAAAAAAATCAACACATAATCTAAACTTAAGCAAGGGGAGGGGTGGGTACTGAAGAATGGGTGAGAATGTTGAAAGGGGTAACATTGATAAAGATTCATTGTACACATATACTATTTGGTGAATGACAACTTTTGTACAACTACTTAAAGATAAAAATATTAAAAAATATTGAAAATGAAGAAATTTAGCTGATTTTCAATGTTTTTTTGTATTCTGTAACTTTGTAAAAATTGTATGCTAATTAGGTTTCTATATAATTTTTTAGAATTTTATTGTAAAGGTGATATGAAAAGGGGTTACAGTTACATAAGTCAGATAATGAGATTTCTTTTTGAATATTATCTCCCTCATTATCCCTCATTATTTCCCAGTTTTTCTCCTGCTGACTATCTCCCACAAGTTGTATAGTTCATTTTCAACATAGTGTCTAGTGAATATCACTGTTGAATTGGTTCACCCTTTGTCCCACCATTTCTATGCTTCCCAAATCAGATAGACTTACATACAAGACAAAAGGTACAGAAATCAAACACAGGGATTTAAGGGAATAAACCAAAGAAAAGGGGTGGAGGGAAGGACCGCAAACAGTGCAATGAAACAACCTCTTGTTTCAATTTCTTGGAGTTCATTTTGATGAGCATCACTTTATATGGTTATATGCACATAGTTATTGTGCTCTTGTTACCCTCTCCTATGAATATCCCTCCCTTGGTCACACTGTGAATGCTAAGAGTACTGATTAGTTAATCATGTCCAAGAGCAATTATTTGTCTTATACTATCCATTGGGTTTACTTGTGGATTTAGAGGCACAGAATCTTTAGAACTATGTACATATAATATATTATCATGGAGGTGAATTCCTATTCTCCTACTCTCCTAATCCTAATATTGTTATCCTCTTTAGAAAGAGATAATAGGATCTCTCTCTGTCTCTCTCTTTCTAAACACACACACACACACAGAGGAAATATTACATGAATATGGTGGTAGGAAGGGATTAATGTCTCAGTAAATATTAGTGGTGATGATGTCTTAATTTTGGACTCCTGGCCTCCTGCACTGTGGGAAAGCATATTTTTCTGTTCGAGAGCTTTTTTGTTCATTAAAAAATATTATTATAAAGGTGATGTACAGAGAGGTTACAGTTTCATAAATCAGATGAGTACATTTCCTTTTGAACAGTGTCAACCTCCTTCATTCCCTCCCATTTTCTCCCAATCAGTTACTCCCAGTTGCCCCCACCCCCCAAAGTAGTAAAGCTCATTCCCAACATAGAGTCTAGTGAGTATCACTGTTGAATACGTTTGAGCTTTGTGTGACATTTTTTTTTTTTTTGGCCAGTCCTAGGCCGTGAACTCAGGGCCTGAACACTGTCCCTGGCTTCTTTTTTGCTCAAGGCTAACACTCTGCCACTTGAGCCACAGCGCCACTTCTGGCCATTTTCTGTATATGTGGTGCTGAGGAATCGAACCCAGGGCCTCATGTACACGAGGCAAGCACTGTTGCCACTAGGCCATATTCCCAGCCCCTTGTGTGACATTTTTTTTAATTTAATTTTATTGCCAAGGTGAGGTACAGAGGGGTTACATTTACATATGTAAATAGAGAGTACATTTCTCACCAAACCTGTTATGCCTTCCCTCATTTTTCAATCACTTTCCCTCCCCCATCCCACCTCCCAGTTGTTGTTAGTTTCTCACATATTGTCTTGTGAGTATCACAGTTGCATTGGTTCTCCCTTTGTCCTTTGTCTTGCCATTTTTATTGGTGTCCTAATACATTAATTTTGACCTTTGTACTTATTACCTCCTTTTCCTAAATTAACTAAAATATTAATGCAGGTTTCATTTTCATTTTACTCTCTTAACACAGTGTAATTATTATTTAGTTTTTGCCTGGTGAACCAACCTTGCATTTGAGTAAACTTTACTTGATTGTGTTGTGTAATTCTTTCAATATGCTGCTAAATTCAGTCTGTTGTTGTTCTCATTCTACTGAGCCATTTTATATGGATATTCTCAAAGGATATCGGCTGTGTTCCTTTGTTTTTGTATCTTTGGGTTTAGAACCAGCTTGATTACACTGAAGCACATTCTAATTTGTTGAGAATTTTTAATTATTAAAATGTTTTTAGATTTGTTAAAAGGTATTTTTGATCAAGGTGGTGGTGGCTCATGCCTGTAGGCTAAGATCTGAGGACCGTGCTTTGAAGCTAGGCTAGCTAGAAGGTGTGTGAATAAACTATTTAGAAAAAGTCAGAAGTGGTGCTGTGGCTCAAGTGGTAAAGTGCTAGCCTTGAACAAAAAGTCCCCAAGCCCTGAGTTCAATCCTGAGGACGGACTCTCTCTCTCTCTCTCTCTCTCTCTCTCTCTCTCTCTCTCTCTCTCTCTTTCTCTCTCCCAAATTTTTTAAGATGATAGCATGTTTTTGCTATCATCTTCATTTTGTCCTTCATTCTTTTAATATGGAGATAACACATTTATTCATCTGTGCAGACTGAGTCATCCTTGCACCTCAGGGGCCAATTCTTAAGTGGTCAAGATAGATGATCTTATTTATGTACCCCACAATTCATTTAGCCATTAGTTAACAGTATTTTTATCTATGTTTATCAAAGATAATGGCCTACACTTTGTGTTGTAGCTCTCAGTTAGGATCAGTGGACATGTCTTTCAGGCAGATGTGGAAAGGTTAGAACTTTGCAAAAATGTGGGCTCTGTAAGATTTTTATCTTAATTTGGAGCTAGCCATTTGGGTCCTCAACTCAAAGCATACAATGAAATTGTCAAAACTTCTGAACATGCCTTTTTAATTATCTTTAAGTAAATGTACAAAGGAGTTGCCATTCAACAATCATTTTATTGATCAAGGCGTCTTGATCAATGTCATCCCTTTTATCATTCTTACCCATTCCTCCCATCCCATCACTTTCCTCACTTTTCTCTTACTTTGTTGCTGCTGACCTTAAATGAAAATGACCTTCCTGAGTTCCTCTGAAAGTACTTTAGCTAATACCTACTATAAGCAGCAACTATCTGGGACTCTCTAATCTGTCATTTTGTCAATGTACTACCTAAATAAAATTCAGAAACATATTTTTATCTCTAAAATTAGGAATTATTGAGTCTTATATATTCATTTTAAAATCTCATATCAGCTTTAATAAATATGTGGAAACACATTTTATTTTCAAATTTTAGCCTGGTTCTCAGGGGCTCTTAACTAAGGAGGCCAGCAGACAAATACAAGAGACAAACATATCCAGTTAGCCAACCAAAAGCCAGAACTGGAGATGTAGCTCAAGTGAGAACTCACTCCAACTCCAATACAGACAGAGAAATGAACCCTAAATAGTAAACATCAGATCAAGAAATGGGAAGACACAGCTTTTAACACGATAGTGACAATGAAAGGAACAAACGATCATCTCTCAATCCTAACTCTCAACATTAATGGACTTAATTCTCCAATCAAATGACATAGGCTCATAAGTGGGATCAAAAATCAAGCTCCATCTTTCTGCTGCCTCCAAGAGACACATCTACCCAGCAAAAGTAAACATCTTCTAAAAGTGAAAGGCTGGAATCAAATCTATCAAGCAAATGGCCTCCATAAGCAGGCTGGAGTTGCAATCCTAGTATCAGACAAAATTGACTTCAAATTAAAAAAGATAAGAAGAGACAAAGAAGGTTACTACATACTAGTAAAGGGATCTCTCCTACAGGAAGATATAACCATTCTAAATATCTACACAACAAATGCAGGAGCACCCAACTTCATCAAACAAACACTACTGACTCTAAAAACACTCATAGACCCAAACACATCAATAGTTGGGGACTTTAACACTCCACTATCACCTCTGAACAGATCAACACGCCAAAAACTGAACAAAGAAACCACAGAACTAAATAATTGCATAGACCAATAGACTTAACCGACATCTACAGAATATTCCAACCAGCAACAACCGAATACACGTTCTTCTCTGCAGCACATGGAACATTCTCCAAAATAGATCACATCTTAGGGCACAAAGAAAATCTGTACAAATTCAGAAGTATCAAAACCATTTCCTGCATATTCTCAGACCACAATGGAATAAAATGAGAGCTCAATTCAAACACACAAGACAGAAAATCCCACAATTCATGGAGACTAAAGAACACACTGCTGAACCATCAGTGCATCATCGAAGAAATTAAAATGGAAATTCAAATGTTTATGGAAATCAACCAAGATGAGGACACAGAGTACCAGCTCCTTTGGGACACAGCAAAGGCAGTACTCAGAGGAAAATTTATATCTCTGAGTGCATACACCAACAAACTGGAGAAACAGCAACTCTATAATTTAAGGAAGCACCTTAATTTCCTTGAAAGAGAACAACAAGCCAAACTCCAAGTAAATAGATGGAAGCAAATAATTAAAATAAAATCAGAATTAAATCAATTAGAGATGAAAAAAACCATCGAAAGAATCAACAAAACAA
This sequence comes from Perognathus longimembris pacificus, assembly GCF_023159225.1. NCBI lineage: Eukaryota > Metazoa > Chordata > Mammalia > Rodentia > Heteromyidae > Perognathus > Perognathus longimembris. The sequence goes on along the minus strand of NC_063188.1, from coordinate 52,729,188 downwards.
AGAGTTGGTTCATTGAAAAAATCAACAAGATAGACAGACCCCTGGCAAACCTGACCAAAAAATGAAGGCAGCACACTCAAATAAACAAGATAAGAGATGAAACAGGTAATATCACCACAAAATAACCGAAATTCAGGAAACAATAAGGAACTATTTTGCAAACATTTATGCCAATAAATTCGAGAACTTGGAAGAAATGGATGATTTCCTAAAAAAAAATTCATATCCCCAAACTGAACCATGAAGATTTAAACCTTCTAAACAGATCCATATCCAGTATTGAAATAGAAACGGCAATAAATTGATCTCCCATCCAAGAAAAGCCCAGGTCCAGACAGATTCACTACAGAATTCTGCAAGGACTTCAAAACAGAAATCACACCAATATTCCTCAAACTCTTCAAGGAAATTGAAAGAGAACGTTCACTACCAGACACATTCTATGAAGCCAGCATAACCCTCATCCCAAAACCAGGCAGGGACTCATCATGGAAAGAAGACTATAGACCGATTTCCCTGATGAACATAGACGCAAAAATTCTCAACAAAATTCTGGCCAATCGACTTCAACAGGTCATCAAAAAAATCATACACCACGATCAAACTGGACTCATCCCAGGGATGCAAAGTTGGTTTAATATACGCAAGTCAATTAATGTAATCCACCACATCAACCGGAGCAAGGTAAAGAACCACATGGTTTTATCTCTGGATGCGGAAAAAGGGTTCTACAAAATCGAGCACCTATTTATACTAAAAGCCCCTGAAAAACTGGGATTCCAGGGAACATTCCTGAATATAATCAAGGCAGTTTATGACAAACCAACAGCAAGTATAACTCTAAATGGTGAAAAACTAAAGCCATTCCCTTTAAAATCAGGAACAAGGCGGGAATGTCCTCTCTCTCCCCTGCTCTTCAAAATAGTACTAGAATTCCTAGCCAGAGCAATTAGGCAAGAAGGAAATATAAAGGGGATCCAAGTAGGAAAAGATGAAGCTAAACTCTCTCTCTTCACACATGACATGACCCTATACCTAAAGAATCCCATAGACTCTACCCCCAAGCTACTAGAGCTTATCCAAAACTTTGGCAAAGTTGCATGATATAAAATAAACCCTCAAAAATCAATGGCCTTGGGCTGGGGATATGGCCTAGTGGCAAGAGAGCTTGCCTCGTATACATGAGGACCTGGGTTCGATTCCCCAGCACCACATATACAGAAAACAGCCAGAAGTGGCGCTGTGGCTCAAGTGCCAAAGTGCTAGCCTTGAGCAAAAGGAAGCCAGGGACAGTGCTCAGGCCCTGAGTCCAAGGCCCAGGACTGGCCAAAAAACAAAACAAAACAAAACAAAACAAATCAACGGCCTTTCTCTATGCTAACAACCCGAAGACCAAGGCTGAAATCAGGAAAGCAACTCCTTTTGTAATAGCCCCAAAAAAGATAAAATACCTAGGAATAACCTTAACCAAAGAAGTGAAATACCTCTTTGATGAGACCTTTAAAAGCTTGAAAATCGAAATTAAGTCAGAACTAAGGAAATGGAAAAACCTCCCATGCTCCTGGATTGGGAGGATTAATATAATCAAAATGGCAATATTGCCAAAGGCTATCTACAAATTCAATGCAATACCCATTAATATCCCAACACCATTTTTTAATGAAATAGAGGAAGCAATCCAGAAATTCATATGGAACAATAAAAGACCTTGAATAGCAAAAACAATCCTAAGCAGAAAGGACAGTGCTGGAGGAATTACAATACCCAACTTCAAGCTATATTATAAAGCTATAGTAATAAAAACAGTTTGGTATTGGCACTGGAACAGATCTGAAGACCAATGGAACAGAATTGAAGACCCAGAAATGAACCCACAGAACTATGCCTACTTAATCTTTGATAAAGTAGCTAAACCAATAGCTTGGAAGAAAGATAGCCTCTTTAACATATGGTGGTGGCAAAGCAGGTTCAACATATGCAACAAACTAAAACTAGATCCTTATATATCACCCTGCAGCAAAATCAACTCCAAATGACCTCGAAATCAAAACACACTCCCTGAAAACACTAAAGTAAGGAGTAGGAGAAACACTTGGGCTCCTTGGCACTGAACGGAACTTCCTTAACAAAGACCCAGAAAGGCTACAAATCAAAGAAAGTTTGGACAAATGGGACTGCATCAAACTGCAGAGCTTCTGCACTGCAAAGGACATACCTAGCAAGATAAACAGAAAGTATGAGGGACGAGGTAACAAACAGTACAAGTAATGTATCCAATGCCTAACGTATGAAACTGTAACCTCCCTGTACATCAGTTTGATAATAAAAATTTGAAAAAAAAATAACTCACCCAAGTGTGACAAAAAATTCTGAGCAAGAACCTCAAGCACTATGTTTAAGTCCCTACTACTGGCCAAAACACACACACACACACACACACACACACACACACACGTGCGTGCATGCATGCATACACGCACACACAATTTTCTATTTTCCATAAGGAACTGATAAGTTCCTCTGAAATTACACAGACCTACGCATATTACTCATTTCTTCCTATAAACTTGTTTGCCAATTACTTAACCTTCATATTGTATCTCACTTGTATCTACAATAATACTTTAGTTAGCACTTCAGAAGATTTTTGGAACGATTAAATTTAATATAAATGATCAGCATTATAGCCTGGTTCATAATCACTGTGTAATTTCTTTTTTGTCATTTCAATTTTTAAATTTAATTATATTGTCATGGTGATATACAGAGGGGTTACAGTTATATACATAATTTTAAATAAATATGGCAAAAATACTTTCAGTAGAGTTTTTGATATGAGTAGAAAGAAAGTTGTTTTCAAGCTTATGGAAAATTTAATTGATTTATTTAATTGTTTTATTATTGTGTGAGTCATTAATAGTAATGAGAATGGAAAAAAATGGATGTAAATCATTCAACAGCTTGTTCTACAGTATTTGACTTAAGATAAGAGCAAGGAAAATTATATTTAATGAAGATAATTATAAAATGTGTGTTACCGTAATTCACTACAGGTATGAAACAAACACTTGACAGCTTAGGGATATATATATATATATATATATATATATATGTATCAGTGATGACTTCTCAGTTGTTAATATCCTGTGATGCAAAATCAGCAAGGGAACAGAATCACTGTATAATTTCTAATGTTAAAAAAATTAGGGTTTTCTTTAGTTGATCAATTATTATCTTGATTTTTAAAGAAAATATAGAATATGGGTGAAATGTATAACTTTTAGAGAGGTTGTAGGCTAATATATCTTTAGATCACTCTCACAGTATCACAATCATAATAAAATTGGATAGGAATAAAACAATATTGAACAATGTTAACTAAGGTGTGAATATTTTCCTTCCTTTTTTTTATCTTAACACAACATGTTGGTTTTTTCTACATTGGATACCATCTTCTGTATATTTAAAACTGTTGATAAGTTCATTTCTAACAGAACAAACTATATTTTTTTGGTATTTTGTAGATGTTCACTAACATTTTTGTGATGGTTTTAAAATAATCCACCTTGTATAGCAAAACAACTAGTTGGAAATGAAATAAGGATACTGGCTCTAAGTAACATGCCTTTTTCTCACAGCCATCCTGGTGCCTTTCTGGATGGAGAGGGCTTTTCATCCAACTTTGAATACTCTAGAGCTGAGAGAGGCTATCCTTTGAATTATAGATGTCAGGTTGTTTAGCCACATGAAAGCTTTGCTACAGAGAATGCTCACATGTGAATGTTCCCCTATATGGAAAGTTTTACTATACAGAAGGGTTTGATAGCCTCTGAGTATTTCCCTACGTGGTCTGCTTTGTTCAGTCTCTGAGTATTTCTCTATATGGTTTGCTTTTGTTGGGTTGGATCCCCCACCCCAAACGTGATAGTCATCTTTAAAAGTTTTGTGCAAACTTACTTCATGCTGGGCTTCAGGTCTTTGAAACAGGAGTTCATCTGCAGTCTCCAGCTTTCTAGGAAAGACTTCCAATTCCATCTCTCAAGATGTGGCTTCTCTGTTTCTCATGACCGAATGCCTGTAAAACAGAAATACATTTTGAAAATATCTCACTGCAGTTTCATAAAATTCTCTTCAATTTCTTATAGAATACTGGTATGATATCATTCCCTTAAAATGCTCCCCACTAAAAATCAAATGGGAAGCATTATTTGCTATCAATTGGGAAACATCTAATATGCTAAAATGATTTTATAATATATATACATACATATAAATATGTGTAATTGGTCATATGACTTAAAATGACATCAATTTTTCTTTAACTTTTAAGTCTAAAGTATACTAAATATAGTTCTTAAAGAAGATATTCTATTTTACACAGAAAATAAGTGTGAGAATCCTAGTGAGGATATAGGTTATTAGTATATTATAAGTAACTACAAATCAGCCAAATAATTACATAAAGCTATATCATAATAGATATTTAACCTCATTTATTACTTTATATTCTGTTGTCATATCTTTTTAATATTATGAAGACTTTAGCAGTGCTTATGTTTCTTTCAAAAGTTTCTTTAAAGTGAAGTTAAGTTCACAGAAACTGAGAATGACTCTGGGATCATGAGACTCTTGCTGATGCCAGCATTTCTAAATCCAGTACAAGCTCCCTGGGATGGGGGGACCAGTAAGCCAGTGAATTCTAGGAGAAAGAAGGTCCTCTTTTGACTACTTATGTCCTTTCTTTACTGATATCACTGATGATCTGGCAAGCATTTTGACAGGTGTGTTTTGTTTAGATAGGAAAATACCACAGCTATGACAACTGAAAGAACAAAACTGGAAAACTTAAGCAGAAAAAAAATTCAAGTTTCTCTTTACTTTTTATGCTAAGGGAAAAGGGTATCCCAAATCCCTTCCTCCTGATCTATTAAGAAGGGACTACTTGAATTATGAATGGAAGATAATCACTTCAATTATTTAACTTAAAATACAATGCAAGAGACAAACAGTTTTGTTTTTACCCTTTTCTAAGATATACAAATGTTGCTTAGCTAATAAAAATGACAAGTCTAAACTTATGAATGAGAATCTTCATGAAAAGGACATTTTGAATACTTATTATTCTAAGGTTGGGGTAAGCATGGCCCTTTCTTTGTGAATGCAGGCCAATGTTTTTTAAATTACACATTGGGAATAATCTCTAAGACACAGTTTCACAATATTTTGCATTTATTTAAAAGTGAAGTGTGTTTTATTTGTCTCCATGCCAACATTTTGAAGTCTCCCTCCCTGGCTCCTGTCCTTTTTTTTTTAAAGAGTCCCTTAGGATTGCTTGGATGTTCCTCAAATGAAAGATTCTACACTCCAGAACACATGAGATTGTCAAAATTGGACTCTTTCCCAGAATGAAGGAGATTGTTGGAGAGAGAACAATTTAAATAGAAATATATACACCCCATCCTGAGCTGGCATTTCCTATCATCAATATTTTTAAGAAGTGTTGGCAAGGACAATATTTGCAGTACCAAGCCTGAATTACTAAAGCAAGCTTCAAAACTTCCAGTAGTCAATATATAATATTCACTCTTTATGGGTGTTTCCTATCAGTAACACTATTTGCTTCAAAAATGTGTGGATAAATATGCAGTATCCCATGTTATAATTAGGGCTTAAATAATCTCAAGTGACAATGAAAATGACACCTTTATTATATCTGTTGCTTTATTAACAGAAACTAAAATACGTACATCATTTTCCCAATGTGCAATTTTCTCCCTAGTGAGTATCCAAAAACACTCAGACCAGTTGACCAAAGATATTAAAGCAAAATTGATGGCTGTATTTTTCATTAAATATGACTGGCTGTCATTCTCAATGAGGAAGCATATAGTGATAAATATTTGCAAGCTATATTTAAGAGTCTCCAAGGGGATGGAAAGTGTTAAATTTAGTAAACTAAAGGAGGTAGTGGCTACAGTTCAAATGAAGAGGAGCTAAGCAGTGACAAACCAATGTTCTAATTTACTCCCAATTGATTACTTAGGAGCTTTGAGTAAATAGCTCATCCTCCAGGAGTTTTAATGTGCTAGTGTGTAACTTACAGATACTGACATGTTCAGTGTCCATAATGTGGATTTTCTGTGAGGATTAATCATGTGAATGTGCATGAGTATGTAAATATGTAAGTAATTATCATTGTTATTTACAGAAAGAACAAATGGGTCGATTTGAAATAGAACTTCACTTGTGTTCAAATACTATGGCAAAGCCCACTGACAAGGGAGAAATAGAAATGTCTTCGGTCTACTTAAATCAAATGAGTGATGTTTCTAAAATCAGTTGTTTTGTGGTCTTACCTTTGACTAACTGAATAAAAGTCACTGATCCATTGTCACATTCTGTATCTGCTTCCTCACACACAAATAGACCTGATACTTATCACCCTTCTCTCTGTAAAATAGCCTTTGAAATGGAATTTCAGAGAGTCTATGACAAGATTCCAAAAGATCAAACTGAAAAGGTTTAACCAGAGTTTTGTCAATATGTTACTAACAACAGGTTTTTTAGTGATTGGACAAAATTGGTTAGTTTATTGGTATTCTGTAGAGCAGTTCCAGTAACATCCATAAGAAGTTAATATTAGAATAAAGGAACTTGGGATTTTTGTTTCTGATCCTCAGCAAGTATCACACTGCCCTCTTCAGTCTTCAGAGTAAGATTGCATTCGTTTGGGTTGCAGCAATTGGAAATACTGTTTGTTGAAAAATCAATCTTGAATTGAGATGGTGAGAAATGGATTTTTAGGTTGCATTTTATGTTTCACTGTTTCTCATCAATGTGCCTCTTACACACAAGAGTCTCTCTGGTAACCTAGATGTTCACATCACTTTCTGTTGTCATAACATTCTGTTCTTTTGTGCTGGTAGTTTATTCCTTACAGACTGTTGCTGTTCCTACCTCCCCATACTGCCTGGGAAAATATTATTCTTTATGATCCAAATTAAATCATGTCCTCATGTCATCTTCCCACTCATTAGTCCCTGTGAGACTCTTATCTCCAATTAACCATTCAAAAATAGGAAGTAGCACTGTGGCTCAAAGTAGTAGACTGTTAGCCTTGAGCAAAAAGAAGCTCAGGGACAGCACCCAGGCCCTGAGTTCAAGCCCTACAACCAACAAAAAAAGCCAGAAGGTAGTTGAACCTCAAGCAGTAGAGTGCTAGCCTTGAGCAAAAAAATGTTCAGTGACAGTGCCCAGGCTCTGAATTCAAACATTTTCATTGTTATTATTATTATTATTATTATTGGTGTTGCTCCTATGACTTGAACTCAGGGCCTGGTCACTATCCTTGACCTTTTGTGCTCAAGGCTAGTACTCTACCACATTGAGCCACATCTCAATTTCTGACTTGTTTGTTAATTGGAGACAAGAATTTCCAGAACTTTTATGCCCAACCTAGCTTTGAAGAGCAATCCTCAGATCTTAGCCTCTGAGTACCCAGGATTACAGTGTGAGCCATGGTTGCCTGGATTTATATTGTTTAATAGAGATTACTTTTAAAGTGGCATATTGACATTTTTCTTCATAGTCAGATTTCAATGCCCCATTACCAATGATTACATGAAAACTTTATTCTTCAGAATGGAAGAACCCTTGAAAAATGTGTTAATTCTGATATCTATCATCATTAATACATTTTACTATCCCACTTTTATAGAAAACACAAATAAGTTCCAGAGATACAAAGTTACTCAAGATCCTAACACTTGTCAGAAGATGATGTGATCAGGGCTCTACTTTTGCCTCTTAGTGGTTAACTAGAGATAAGATTCTCAAGTCATTTCCTGCTGGGATAGCCTCAAACCAAGATCCTCAAATCTCAGCCCTCTGCATAGTTAGAACAACAGAAAGGAGACACCAGCATCTAGGAGTATTTTCATTTTTATTTAAGTCAAGGATCTTTTAATTTGTTTAATTAGCAACTCATCATTCAGAAGTAATTGTTCAGTCTCAGTGTGTGTGGATGTTTTCTGAAGTTGCTCTTGTATTGATTTCTAATTTTATGTCATTATGATCACATGGAATTTTTAAAATTTCTTCTATTTGTAGAAACTTGTCTTATGTCCTAATATATGATCTTTTCAATGGGATAGTGAAATTGTGTGCTATGAGTCTGTTGAGTGGAATATTTTGTACATGTCTGAAAATTTCAGAATTAAATGATATTACAAATCAAATAGATGTAATTGGATTCTACAGATATTGCTTATTTTTTTTTATTTTTGTCATGATATCAGGGGTTGAACAGAGTGCCTTATTCTCTCACTCTTGCTAAGCTTTCTTTTTCATGGTTGGTGCTTTACCAATTGAGCCATGCATCTATTCTGGCATTTTGCTAGTTAATTGGAGATGGAGTCTTATTAAGACTTATCTGACCAAGCTAGCTTCAAATGGCAATCATCCAGGTTTCAGTTTTCTGAATCACAGGGATTCCAGTGTGAGCCACTGGCACCCAACTGTTTACATTCTTCTAGAGTCAGTTATAATTATTTGTACATTTATGGGAATGTATCAATGTCATCTATATTACCCACCTTGTTATAGTCCCAGTGTTCCTAGTTTATACTTATAATCCTTTATATATGTATTTTATGGAAATGTACTGTACATTGTTGATTTTTAAATTATCTTTCAATATAAGGTTAGCATAAGCAGAAACTAGAATGGTTGCCAACAAATAAATATGTTTGCTTCAGAGAACTATTGAACATAATTTAATTTAATTTTCTATATGTGAATGGAAAAATGTGTTTAGCTAGCAATCATCATTTGAAATTCACTTCATTGGAAAGCACATACGTGTTGTAGATATATCCTATATCCTGAGCTTTGGAAACAATAGGAAATAAAAAAAAAGTGAATGTAGGCATGGTAGCATATGCATGCAATCACAGTAGTGGTAAGGATAGACAATAGAATCAGGAGTTCAAGGCCATACACTTCAACCACCTAGCTTGAACCAGCCATTTCCCCTAATGGTGTACTTTTATTCTCTCTATTAATCTCATTGGTTTACCACTTTATTAAGAGTTCCTGGACTGGGTGAACATGTTCCAAATTATATATCGTGAAAAATGATCCTTGTGAGACCACATTTTTGCCTCTTGGGTTTGTGACCTTATTTGTAAATATCGTTATTAAGCATGAATAATTCATATATCTTAAAATTCAACATTTTTTATATATTAAAACAAGTGGTATTTTTCAAATTTTTTCCAAATATATATTCAGAGTTTCCATATCCTAAGGATACTCTGAGGAGTTCTGTATTTCATTTAGGAACTGCAGTCTGGCTATGTTTTATGAATTTCAGTTTCATTGGACTCTTATGGGTGGGTGCAAATTTAACAAATTAATCACATTTTAAAAGACAAGTGAAAAATATCTAAGATGTTGCATATAAACAATTATTATGAAAGAAAAGACTCAATACTATCACATCTCAGAATGGATGGTTGGTTAAACTATCCAGAACACCTGCAGAAAATATGTTTTCTATTTTCCAAGTGTCCAATAACAGTATTTTTGGCTATCCATCATATTACCATCCTCCTTTTAATAGAAATCTTTTCTCATATTCTCCCATCCAAGAAAAGCCTAGGTCCAGATGGATTCACAGTGGCATTCTATAAGGCCTTCAAAACAGAACTCACACCATTATTTCTCAAACTCTTCAATGAAATAGTGAAAGTTCATGACCAAACCCATTCTATGATGCCAGTATAACCCTTATCCCAAAACCAGACAGGGACTCATCAAAGAAGGAGAATTAGAGCCCATTTCCTTAATGAACATTGATGCAAAAATTCTCAACAAAATTCTGGCCAATCGACTTCAACATGTCATCCAAAAAAATCATACACTATGATCAAACTGCATTTATTCCAGGGATGCAAAGTTGGTTCAATATATACGAGTCCATTAATGTAATCCACCACATCAACAGGAGCAAGGTCAAGAGTCACATGATTATTTTTCTCTAGATGAGGAAAAAATGTTTGATAAAAATCCAGTACCCATTTATGATAAAACCTTTGGAGAAACTAGGATTTGAGTGAACATTCCTGAATATAATAAAGATTGTCTATGACAAACCCACAGCAAGCATTATACTGAATGGTGAAAAGTTAAAGCCATTTCCTCTAAAATCAGGAGCAAGACAAGGTTGTACGCTCTCTCCTCTCCTCTTCTACATAGTACTAGAATTCCTAGTCAGAGCAATAAGTCAAGAGGTAGATATAAAGGGGATCCAAACAGGAAAAGATGAAGTTAAACTCTTTCTCTTTGCAGATGACATGATCCTGTATCTAAAGAATGCCATAGACTCCAGTCCGAAGTTACTTGAGTTGATCCAAAACTTTGGCAAAGTAGCATAAAATAAAATAAATCCTCAAAAATCAGTGACTTTTCTATATCCCAATGACCCGAAGAGCAAGGCTGAAATCAGGAAAGCAACTCCTTTTGCAATAGCCTCAAAAAACATAAACTACTTAGGAATAACCTTAACCAAAGAAGTGAAAGACCTCTATGATGAGAACTTTAAAAAGCTGAAAAGAAAAATTAAGGCCGAACAAAGAAAATTGAAGAACCTCCCATGCTCCTGGATTGGGAGGATTAACATTGTAAAAATGGAAGTATTGCCAAAGTCTATCTACAAATTCAGTGCAATACCCATCAATATCCCAACACCATTCTTTAATGAAATAGAGGAAGCAATCCAGAAATTCATCTGAAATACAAGACCCCAAATAGCAACAACAATCCTAACTAGAAAGAAGAGTGCTGGAGGAATTTCAATACTAAACTTCAAGTTGTACTACAAAGCTATAGTAATAAAAACAGCTTGGTATTTGCACAAGAACAGGCCTGAGGAAAAATGGAACAAAACTGAAGACCCTGAAATGAACCCACAGGACTATGGCTACTTACTTTGATAAAGGAGCTAAAAAAATAGAATGGAAAAAAGATTGCCTTTTCAACTTTTCTTTTTTTTCCCCTTGTTCACAAAAGCCTTTATTACCTAGTGAAGCATACTGAGAACATACAGAAACCTGCATGGTCCACTCCACATGTAGAGGAACAATCTTTACTTTACAGTGAGTGTCAACTGTTTTATGCAATAGGCAACATTTTAAAGTCACATTTTTAAAGAAAAGCTTCATTTACAAAAGAAATAAAAGGTAAAGAAGCAATTACCACTTTTTAAAAGCAGCTGCTTTGCCTGTTCAACTTTTCAACAAATGGTGTGGGCAAAACTGGTGTAACACATGTAATAAACTAAAACTATGTCCTTATATATCACCCTGCACCCAAATCAATTCCAAATGGATCAAAGACCTCAAAGTAAAATCAGATACCCTGAAAACACTACAGGAAGGAATAGGAGAAACACGTGGGCTCCTTGGCAGAGGATGAAACTTCCTTAATAAAGGCTCAGAAAGACAACACATCAAAGAAAGGTTGGATAAATGGGACTGCATCAAACTACCGAGCTTCTGCACCGCAAAGGACATAGAATGCAGGATAAATAAAAAGCCCACAGATTGGGAGATCTTTGCTGGTCATACAATGGACAAAGGCCTCATATCTAAAATATATGTAGAACTCAAAAATTAAATTCCTCCAACAAATCCTCAAAGAACCAATGGCCCCCTCAACAAATGGGCCAAAGACCTAAAAAGAGACTTCTTTGAAGAGGAAATGAGAATGGCCAAGAGACACATGAAGAAGTGCTCTACATCACTGGCCATGAAAGAAATGCAAATCAAAACAACACTGAGATTCCACCTCACCCCAGTAAAAATGTCCATTATCAGCAAAATTAATAATAACAAATGCTGGAGGGGATACGACCAAAAGGGAACCCTACTTCATTATTGGTGGGAATGTAAACTTGTTCAACCACTCTGCAAAGCATTATGGAGGTTTTTCAGAAAGCTAAACATAGAGGTCCCCTATGACCCAGCATCTTCCCAAAAGATTACAAGCAAGACCACACCAAAGCCACCAGCACAACTATGCTCATCACAGCACAATTTGTCATTGCTAAAATATGGAACCAACCCAGATGCCCCTCAGAAGATGAGTGGATCAGGAAAATGTGGCACATATACACAATGGAATTCTATTCCTCTCTCAGAAAGAATGACATTGCCCCATTCATAAGGAAATGGAAAGACTTGGAAAAAATCATAATAAGTGAAATGAGCCATACCCAAAGAAACATAGACTCTATGGTTTCCCTCATAGGGAAAAATTAGTACATGTTTAGGATAGTCATAGCAGATGATCACAATAGCACAATAGCTGTACCCTTATGAACACATAGATAATGCTAAGCTAGTTGAACTCCAAGTTATGGAAACAAGTGGTATATCATTGTTGTAATTATTTTCAACATACCATGTGAAATGGTACCCTTTTTTCCCTCTTATATTCCCTTCCCGTGGTTTTACCCCTGCTATCACTATCTAATCTTAGTACCCTAGATACTGTATATCCCTGTATTGGAACCAGGGAAGTGAAAGGGAATACCAAAATCAAGAGCCAAGGGATAAAAAGACAAACTATTCCAAGAGCAATACTTACAAAACCATTTGATTTAAACCAACTGCACAACATTCGTTTTGCCCATAGTTCTTCAGAAGTTAGACAGAGTGAAAAAATAATCAAGAACTCACTATACTAGAATGTAAACACAAAGTAAAGTAGATATTTAACTGATGCAACATTAAGGGTAGAAATTTTTTTATTGTTATTTTAAAACATTAGAATAATTCTTCCTGAAACATGAATAATCACTTTTGTAAGCCATTTGTCCTATGTAGTCATTCAATAAAGTTTTATTATTTAGTCTTTTTGTTGGAGTCTGCACTGATTGCCTCTTTATTCCTCAGAATAGGTGCCATTAAAATGACTAAACTCTACTGACTTGCCCTTTGACCCATTGTCACCTCAAGTATACTACATGGATATATCAGGGAAAGGGAGTAGATGAAGGAACACAATCTGAGAAGTAAGTATTACAACGAAGACTAGTCCAATGCACAGAGCAGAAAAGTTACTTATGTTTTACTACTTGTTTCCTTTTTGGAATGCACCCAGAAAGCTCAAGGCAGCAGGTTTATTCAGAACATTTTCATATTTTCCTACGGATAGCCAAAGAAAAGCATTTACTCTCTTATGTTTATACAGGATTTATGTTCTCAAATTTTGGGTACTCCAATTTCTTAGGAAAATAGTCTCACTTCTGGAGACAAGCATATCAGAGACTCTTCTGCCTGGGCTGGCTTTGCACAGGTATCCTCATCTCTCAGTCTCCGGAGTGGATAGGATCACAGAAGTTAGTCACCAGCACCAGCTAACAAATTTGATGCTTGGCTCTCTCCTATTTGGTTTCTGTCATTGATGCAATATCTAGTCTAGTCATATTCTTCCAACATCATATCACCAACACTGACTATTTTGCTGTTTTTTTAGTATCTCTTATAAAGGATGTATTAGATATTTAAATGCACAAAATTGTAAAAATAAACAATAACTTTAGGAAAATACAAAGTTAAATACCTATCCTTTTCTGTTTTGCTCAACGCAACCGCTCTACCACTTCAGCCATAGCACCACTTCCGACTTATCCTTTTCTGTTGAATTATTTTAAATACTTTCATTGGCTGTCACTGTTTTCTTGGCTCTGAAGATACAAGTTATACTCCAAAAATGTCAACTCTTTTAAACACAGTTCATTTTGCCTGGTACTAATACTGTGCCATAAATCAGACACAAATCCAATCACGAGAAAAGAAAGATGCCACATTTTGAGAGGTACAATCTTGGAGTCTCTATTAAAAGGCCAGCCACTGCACGGTGGACTCCTGTCTCAAGGACTAGCAGCCTGTAAATATACTTAACACTGTTAGGAAACTGAGCCATGAAGGCCAGAGAGGAAATAAACAAAAACAATACCAACAAATAAATTCAGCTCCATTGGAGAGCTGAATTGGATTCCAAGGTAGCCAGAGAAGAGACAGGAGACAAGAGACAGGACAAGAATATGGAAACATGTGGCATGGCGTCCAAGCACCTGAGCTGGTGTGGGCCTAAATAGAGTCAGGTCAAGGGGGAGGGTCATAGGAAACTCAAGTCCCACTCACTGTGCTGACAGGTTCAATAACCTATCATCCAAGTCCCCAGCCCTGTCTTCAGAGATTTGTGCATATCCATCACCTGAGTGGCTTCACCTTCCCCTACTACAAAGACAATATGTAAGACCCTGCCATCCACCATGTGGCCAAGATGGCGCTGACCAGACCCGATCTCCCTGCTTCACTAAAACATGTGATTTTTTTTCTTGTACAGAATAACATAAACAATCAACAAAAATAAGGTGTTTGATGAATTTAAGAAGCAGAAAATTCTTACAGTAAGAATTTTTTAATTGTAGGGAGCTTTCTTGTTTTCTGAGTTTATTGATTTTCTTTCAATTTGGCACATAAAATAACTGTGTTATACAGCTACCATCCCTATTTTAGAGATAGCTTGGATAGATGGAGATATTTTTCTTTTCTTTCTCTTTAATTTATGCTGAGGAATAAACGGATGAGCAAAATTGTAAATATTAAAAGCATAAAAGGTAATATTTTAATATAGGTTTACATCATAAAATGATTACTATAATCATGCTAATTAGCATATACATTATTTCATATAATTATATTTGTGGTGAAAACATTTCAATTTACCAATTTTCAATTAATACACAGCGTAATATTGTTAGCTATAGTCACTTCAACTGAACATTAAATCTCCAGAATTTATTCATTATCATCTTGCTTAGCCACTGACTGTTATAATTCTATTAGTTTCATTCTTTAATATTATATGTAAATAATACTGTAAATCTTTATTTACCTCTGCTATGGCTATTTCCCTTAGTTTAATGTCCTCCTGATTCATTCATGTTTGCAAATTAAAGAATATTATGCCCTTTGAAGGGTGAATAATATTCTATTTTGTATATAGGACATTTTATTTATCCATCATGTCTTAATGGACACTTGACTGTGTCTCAGTCTGACAAATAATGCCACATACATGCAGAAGTGAAAGTATCTATTTAAATGTTGCTTTTATTTCCTTTGGATGTGTGCACTGAAGTAGGATTACAGTTGAATTTTATTTTTAGTTCTATGAGTAATCACTATGTGATTTTCTATGATAGATGTACAATTTTACATTCCCAAAAAGAGTATATAAATGTTTCCTATTTTATACTTTCTTAACAGATATGAGGCAGTATCTAGTTTTATGTTTTTTCTTTTTAAATTTCTATGATAATTAGTGATGTTGAATAACTTCCATATACCTGTTTGTCTTTTGTACAGCTCCTTCAAAAAAATCTACTTAGATTCCTTGTCTAATTGTAATTTCATTACTTGAAAGGAACAAGAACATGTCAGTCACTATTGCCTGACAGATGGCCAGTTCTGAGATTTGGGCTATTCTTTTTTGAGCAGTTTCAACTTTTTCAAGGAGATAGGAATATGGGATTGTCTGTCTGAGGGAGCAATTTGCCTTTGTCACAAGATGGTGGCAAATTCTTTCTTTTCTGGAGATGATTGCAAAGTGACTCTAGGAAAGAAAGGCTCAGATCAAAGGGCACTGATGCAAAGTGGCGGGCTGGGTATATATCTTTTATCCTGCTTTTAGTTAATTCATGGGCTCAGTAAAAGCAGCTTTTAGTTTGCCTCTTACATTGTCAATCTTACATCTTATTATGGAAGATCATTTGTAAAAGTATAGATAATGGGCTATGCTGATAAGTGCTGTAAAGAGGCATGGAAAATGAAAAAGAAGGGAAGGAGCACTGAGGGCAGAGGAGAGTTACTATTTGGTAAAAAGATTACCAGAGGAAAGTTCTGTGAATGAGATAGTATTTCATCAAAGACCTGAAAATAATCAAGGTGCAAGTCATGTATGTATCTAGGAGAACAATCTAGTGTGAGTAGATGGAAAAGTGACAAAAAAAAAATGAAGCAGAAAATTTAGTAGGGGCCAGATAATGTAGAGCTTTGTAAGCCATTGTAAGGATTTAAGTGATTGATTGACATATTTGTTGTATTTTAAAAGATAGCTTGGTTACTGTGTGATTATGTGGGGAGCAAGAATGAAAATAGAGAAACCAATTATGAGTCTTATGCAGTAATTTAGGTGGAGTACAGTGATGGCTTACATTACAGTATAATGAAAATGATGAGAAATCATGCAATGAGTAGAAATGGTCATACTCTAAATATATTTAGATGGTAGAAATGACAGCATTGGTTGCAGGATTTAATGTGAGGTTAAGAGAAAGAGCAACAATTATTCTTTCAAAACCTGAGCAAATGGAAGGATTGAGTTTAAATTTACTGAGATGGGAAGAACTAAAAGTGGAACAGATTTAGAATGGAGAACCAGTGTATTAAAAATAGCTTTTGCTTTCTGTGTTCTAACTCTCTGTTATTTAAAGCTTTGCTTGCCATGTAAATGTGACCCCTTCAATTATTAAAGATAATAAGCAACTTATGGATATAAGCAAACTACTTAAATACAACCCAAACAATCCGCAGCCCTTATTTGATACATTCAGGATCAACTGTTGTTTCTTAATCACCCTAGGCCTAGGTATCAAGCAAATAGTGTTAGCCCATGTGCCCTAGATTCTAATGAAATTATTTAAACTAAACAGTAATAATACATCCTACCCTTCCTGTCCCATCCCTGTCATGCATATTCTAATATTATATTTCCCATTGTCCCATTCTCTCCCTCTGTCTCCTCACTATATCAGGTGCTTCATCCTCACATCCTAACTTATGGAGCAACAAGGCCTTTTCTTTTTGAATCTGTCAATATAACACACATATAATATTCTTATACGATAGTTTTCTACTGAATTTTTAGTACTCTCATACCTGACTGGGAATAAAAACTTTTACTTAAGAGCAAACAGAAAGCTAGGTAGTAGTAGCTCATTCCTATAATCTTAGCTTCTCAAGAAGCAGAGATGGCAAGAATGGAAGTTTGGAGGATTAGGTAGAACAGTTGAATTATGACAAATAAACTGTACAATGTTAGTAGTTAAAGGCATATTTGGGGGTTTCAGTCTAAGATGTTGGTCAAATGGAAATAAAAGCAACTTTATTAGATAGAGACAATAAGCTCACAATATGTATTGAATGATAGAATTATTATAGTTAACAACTACGTATTACATTCGTGAAAATTCACTAAGAATGTAGATTTCATTTAACTTCTAACACCTTTGGAAATAAATTGTTTTATTCAATTATTGGAAAAATCTCTTAAGAGTCATACAATATACCATTGTTTCAAACATATAGAAGTTTACAGAACTTTACCTTTCATTCTTCTTTGAGACAAATATCAAGAATTACAGAAACTATATTAAGTCAAGAATGTAAGTGACCTTACATTATGTATCTAAAACCAAACAACTACTAAACATAAAAAGCTCTAAAATAGACCTCTCAGTGTATCACAATAGCTCAACAGCTATGTATGTAAGATCATATAAGACAAGGATAAGCAAACTCTATTGTTGACGTTATATGTAAAGTTCTAGGTGAATTTCCTTTGGCGCATGCCAAGTGGCTACTGTATATGATTTTGGTACACTGGGTATTGTATAAAAAAAAAGAATGTAGAATTTAAGTGTTGTCACTACAAAGAACTAAAAGGCATATGTTATTTTTATATTCAACAATGTATTCAACATCTCAAAACATCACGTTTAAGTGCTAAATACACAAGATTTTTATTTTTCAGTGTAGTATATGCAAAATAGGAAATAAAAATGTTGAAAAAGTAGATTAAAAATCAAGTGTAAAGCAATTAATCCAAACATAACACTAAGTCTTTTTGCTGACATCCTAATGAACTATAACCTAAAAATATATGAAGTAGTTAATATTGTCAGCAAGCCTAAGTGTTTCACAGCACCACCAACCTATTAAAATTTGTTTCAAACACAGCCAGAATCTAACCATTTATTTTTCACAAAGCTTTAGACTGCACTGAAATTTAGTTTCTCATATGTAGATACTTCTTAGGTGTATATCTGAAAGAAGTTGAGTATAAATTCAGAATTAAGAACAATTTTTGGACATTCCAAATAATAAATAAATTCCTTGAACTACTATTCTAATTAAACTGAGAGATGCAAATTTTTGTGTATGCAAAAGCACACAAATATTTGAACAGAACATGGGTGTGTAGGATTATGGTGAAACGTATGAGACAAGAGAATATAAAAATAAAACATTGAAGTCTCTTTGCTACCACTTTCTGTGTGTGCAGGAGGACATGTTTCTTACCTCCCTTTCTCTCTAAAAATTTTATAATAAAAAAATCTTTGCAGAGGGAAAGGGGGAGGGGGAAAGGAGGTAACAAATAGTACAAGAAATGTGCCTATGGCCTAACAGATGAAACTGTAAAAAAAAAAAAAAAAGCTGTGTAAACATTGGTAATTTTTTTGCCCATCCTGGGGCTTCTTTTTTTCCCCTCAAGGTTTGCACTCTACCAGTTAAGCCACAGAACCATCAAACCTAGGGCTTCATGTATAGGAGGCAAGCAATCTACCACTAGGCCACATTCCCAGCCCACCACTGGCATTTTTAAACTCATTTGTTGAGGCGTTATAAACTTTAGATGAATCATATTGCCTTGCTTTCTCATATTTCTTATGTTTTACATTAAAATGTGCACATCTATTGGAATAATAGCCGTTTTTTTCTGATATGAGAATTTTCATAGTGGGTCAAAGCACCCACAACATTCATTCTCATAGCACCAGTAAAATTGTGTACAACAGAAAAAAGATGTCATAAAGAGAAATGGGGGAATGTGTTTGGAGAAAGGACTAACAGTAATATCATGGAATCTAAAGCAATAGAAATATGCTTGGAGGAAAAAGTTGAGAGAAGATATTGCAAAAATGAAAAATATCCACATTATGTTCAAAAGGATTTGCTAGATATTAGAAATTAATTGAGAATAACTAGAGTTATAGATTTTGATTCTGGCATCTGTTACCTTCCTTATGATTAATTTTGAAAGGTGCAATTTCCTCCCTCTGCCCCACCCTCCATGTATTATTTTATACCATTACTGGAGTGAACCAGCACAATGCCAACATTTGGATCTCTTAAGTGTGATGGAAACGTCCCAAGTGTCTCCTTACTCAGTTTACCTGGCAACAATTTCTATACTGTTTTCATATCCAAGGATTGGTGAAAGATGGAATTTTGAGTCACCTTGGCAACTATTGTCTCACCAAACTTTTCTGCCACACCAGCTTGTGGCAGGCAGGCTGTCAAAGTTAGTGCTCCAAGTTAGAGTGATACACTTGTCAAATCCTTCACAACTTTATTTCTGAGAATCAGTTTGTCTGAGGTCATGGATCAGAGAAGCTGAGTTCTTCATTCCGCAAGGGTATCAAATCTAACTCTTAGTATGGCAATATGGTAAAGGAGGCAGACATAATTTGATTCGGGGAAAGGGAACTGAACTGTAAGTGAGATGTACTGGGGACTCATTTCCATAAACAGGTGAGATTTCAGGAGAAAGTAGAATACAGTGAAACTAAGAATTGTCATGTTAGTAGGATTATGAGTTTTGGAATACACCATTGTGCGCTAACGTAGTTTAACCTGTTTACGCTATTTAATGGCTTTGATTATTTTTAATTAAATTTTATTTTATTGTAAAGGTGATGTACAGAGGGTTTACAGTTACATAAGTAAGGTAATGAGTATATTTCTTGTTGAACATTTTTGCCCCCTCCCTTGTTTATTTCCCACTCTCCCTCCTTTCTAATTTTTCCTTCCCCCAAGTTGTAAGGTTCATTTCCAACATAAATTTTGTGAATATTCTTGTTGCATTGCTTCATCTTTTCCTCTGTCTCACCATTTTCTCACCATATTCCCATTACCTTCCCCCAATCAGATAACTGTATATGAAAGACACGGGGTATCAAAATCCAAAACAGTGGCAATAGGAGATAAACCAAAGGCAAAAAGGAAAACGCAGTAATAAAGAAATAACTTCAAACAGTACACTAAAAACCAAAGAAAACCCCCAAAACAAAATAAAACAAAACCACCAAAACCATTAAATTGCCTATGCAGACTTTGACATTTTTAAACTTCAGTTTCGTCATTGCTAATGCAATCTAAAATGTACTACTAATCTCTAATGATTTTGGTTTGAACCAAGTGAAACAAGAAATACAGAACTGTTTTCTAAGCTTAAATAAATGTACCAACATTACTATTAAGTTGCTGTATATATTCTGATGTGCAAGTTCCTTTCCTTGTGTGCAAAATGGTAGAAATTGAAATATGTATAAACATACATACATCTGAAAAATAAATGTAGCTAGGAAGCAACATGTGAAGATAACACAAACAAAATGATACAAGTAGCAATACTTTGAAAGGAAGCAACCATAGTTTCTTTAATTACTCTTAAAACCTATCTAATCAAGTCTTAAATATCACATTTTTTCAGTCCTACAGAATAGTGATATTTCAAGTATGGAAGATGAGACTAAATACATAGAATATGAGACATGTTATCCATATTTATTTATAAATATCTTTTCCTCCTATTTTTAGATGCTTTATTTTATAGAGATATTTGTAAGCAATCCTACACTTGATTTCTACTTAGAGGAAGATCTACACGAGGGAATTTTTTTTCAATTACATAATATTCGTATCAATTATCTAAGGCAATTATTTAATTTGATACATTTTGTGTTGGTTCCACTAGATAAATGAAGCCAGATACTATGTTTTAGATGTCCATATTTCTAGAATATAGTACCCTGTGACTTCTACATATTTACTACATATCAAGTAAACATGATGAAGCCTTTGAACGTTAAATAATTACTGAGAGGCTTGCAGTGGATTGAGAAGAATGTATTCAATCTATCTGTATTTCAATATTAAACATTTTTCTTTCCCATGCAAAGAAGGCACACAAGAAAGATGGCAAACAATGAAGTCTTATGCCCCACTCAAAACAAGCAGGAAGCAGAGCAGTCAATCAAAGACATAGAAGAGAACCCCCAAAATGCTCTACAAAGTATACTGATAAACATGATAAATGAAAAGTTTGAATCTCTTCAGTCAATTATTCTAGAGCGTGAGGAGGCAAAGCAAAAATTAATGGAGAATTTCATGGATTCCACAAATAGAAAGATAAATGAACTTCAAGAGTCAAATGAAAGGATAGCTACCAGCTTAAAGATTTAAGAAATAACACTCAAAACCAAGGTAATGAAGTTAATGAAGTAAAGAAGTCCATACAAGACCTAAGAAATGACATGGCAATCATCAGGAAAGACCAGTCAGAGGAAAAGAGATTCGAAATCAAGTAGCTAGCCTACAGTCCCGACTAACTGAAGCAGAGGATCGAATCTCAGGAGCTGAAGATTCCTTAGATTCTATGGAGAAAGATAAAAAATCAATACAAATCCAGTCCAAGCAACAAAACAGATCGCTACAGGAGATTCAAGACACGCTCAGGAAGCCCAATTTAAGGATAATAGGTATTAAGGAAAACTTGGAGAAAGAGGTTAATGGGATAGGCAACCTATTTAACAGAATATTAGCTGAGAACTTCCCAAATATCCAGAAGGAAAGGCCTATACAGATACAAGAAGCATTTAGAACCCCAAACCGACCAGACCAGAATAAGACATCCAACCGACACATTGTGATCAAAACAGGATCAGTAGAGTACAAGGAAAGAACCCTTAAAGCAGTTAGGGAGAAGAAAACAATCACATATAAAGGAAAAGCAATCAGAATTACCCCAATATCTACACACCAAATGCAGGAGCACCCAACTTCATCAAACAAACACTACTGACTCTATAAACACTCATAGACCCAAACACATTGATAGTTGGGGACTTTATCACTCCACTATCAACTCTGGACAGATCAACACACCAAGAACTGAACAAAGAAACCACAGAACTAAATAATTGCATAGACCAACTAGACTTAACTGACATCTACAGAATATTCCACCCAGCAACAACAGAATACACATTCTTCTCCTCAGCACATGGAACATTCTCCAAAATAGATCAGATCTTAGGGCACAAAGAAAATCTGTACAAATTCAGAAATATCAAAACCATTCCCTGCGGGCTGGGAATATGGCCTAGTGGCAAGAGAGCTCGCCTCGTATACATGAAGCCCTGGGTTCTATTCTCCAGCACCACATATCTAGAAAATGGCCAGAAGTGGCGCTGTGGCTCAAGTGGCAGAGTGCTAGCCTTGAGCAAAAAGAAGCCAGGGACAGTGCTCAGGACCTGAGTCCAAGCCCCAGGACTGGCCAAAAAAAAAAACAAAAAACAAAAAACAAACATTCCCTGCATTCTCTCAGACCACAATGGAATAAAATTAGAGCTCAACTCAAACAGACAACACAGAAAATCCCACAATTCATGGAGACTAAACAACACACTGCTGAAATATCAGTGGGTCATTGAAGAAATTTAAACGGAAATTCAAATATTTATGGAATTCAACCAAGTTGAGGACACAAAGTACCAGCTCCTTTGGGACAGAGCAAAGGCAGTACTCAGAGGAAAATTTATATCTCTGAGCGCATACATCAACAAACTGGAGAAACAGCAACTCAATAATTTAAGGAAGCACCTTAATTTCCTTGAGAGAGAACAACAAGCCAAACCCCAAGTCAACAGACGGAAGCAAATAATTAAAATCAAATCAGAATTAAATCAATTAGAGACAAAAAAAAAAATCGAAAGAATCAACAAAACAAAGAGTTGGTTCTTTGAAAAAATCAACAAGATAGACAGACCCCTGGCAAACCTGACCAAAAAACGAAGGCAGCACAATCAAATAAACAAGAGAGGAAACAGGTAACATCACCACAGAAATAACCGAATTTCAGAAAATAATAAGGGACTATTTTGCAAAACTTTATGCCAACAAATTCGAGAACTTGGAAGAAATGGATGATTTCCCAGTAAAAATTCATATCCCCAAACTGAACCATAATGATTTAAACCTTTTAAACAGACCTATATCCAGTATTGAAATAGAAATGGCAATAAATGATCTCCCATCCAAGAAAACCCCAGGTCCAGACAGATTCACTACAGAATTCTACAAGGCCTTCAAAACAGAACTCACACCAATATATTTCTCAAACTCTTCAAGGAAATTGAAAGAGAACGTTCACTACCTGACTCATTCTATGAAGCCATTATAACCCTCATCCCAAAACCAGGCAGGGACTCATCACGGAAAGAGGACTATAGACTGATCTCCCTGATGAACATAGACGCAAAAATTCTCAACAAAGGGCTGGGGATATAGCCTAGTGGCAAGAGTGCCTGCCTCATATACACGAGGCCCTAGGTTCGATTCCCCAGCACCACATATACAGAAAACGGCCAGAAGCGGCGCTGTGGCTCAAGTGGCAGAGTGCTAGCCTTGAGCGGGAAGAAGCCAGGGACAGTGCTCAGGCCCTGAGTCCAAGGCCCAGGACTGGCCAAAAAAAAAAAAAATTCTCAACAAAATTCTGGCCAATCGACTTCAACATGTCATCAAAAAAATCATACGCCACGATGAAACTGGATTCATCCCAGGGATGCAAAGTTGGTTTAATATACACAAGTCAATTAATGTAATCCACCACATCAACCGGAGCAAGGTAAAGAACCACATGGTTTTATCTCTGGATGCGGAAAAAGCATTTGATAAAATCCAGCACCCATTTATGCTAAAAGCCCTGGAAAAACTGGGATTCCAGGAAACATTCCTGAATATAATCAAGGCAGTTCATGACAAACCAACAGCAAGCATAACTCTAAATGGTGAAAAACTAAAGCCATTCCCTTTAAAATCAGGAACAAGGCAGGGATGTCCTCCCTCTTCCCTGCTCTTCAACATAGTACTAGAATTCCTAGCCAGAGCAATCAGGTAAGAAGAAAATATAAAGGGAATCCAAATAGGAAAAGATGAAGTTAAACTTTCTCTCTTCGCAGATGACATGATCCTATACCTAAAGAATCCCATAGACTCTAGCCCCAAGCTACTAGAGCTGATCCAAAACTTTGGCAAAGTTGCAGGTTATAAAATAAACCCTCAAAAATCAACGGCCTTTCTCTATGCTAACGATCCGAAGACCAAGGCTGAAATCAGGAAAGCAACTCCTTTTGCAATAGCCCCCAAAAACATAAAATACCTAGGAATATCCTTAACTAAAGAAGTGAGGGGGCATGGGGGACAAGGCAACAAACAACACAAGAAATGTATCCAATGCCCAACGTATGATACTGTAACCTCTCTGTACATCCGTTTGATAATAAAAATTTGAGAAAAAAAAAAGAAGTGAAAGACCTCTTTGATGAGAACTTTAAAATCTTGAAAAATGAAATTAAGGCAGAACTAAGGAAATGGAAAAACCTCCCATGCTCCTGGATTGGGAGGATTAATATAATCAAAATGGCAATGTTGCCAAAGGCTATCTACAAATTCAATGCAATACCCATTAATATCCCAACACCATTTTTTAATGAAATAGAGGAAGCAATCCAGAAATTCATATGGAACAATAAAAGACCTAGAATAGCAAAAACACTCCTAAGCAGAAAGAACAGTGCTGGAGGAATTACAATACCCAACTTCAAGCTGTATTATAAAGCTATAGTAATAAAAACAGCTTGGTAATGGCACCGGAACAGGCCTGAAGAACAATGGAACAGAATTGAAGACCCGGGAATGAACCCACAGAGCTACAGCTACTTAATCTTTGATAAAGGGGCTAAAACAATAGTTTGGAGGAAAGATAGCCTCTTTAACAATTTCTGCTGGAAAAACTGGCTCAACACATGCAACAAACTAAAACTAGATCCTTATATATCACCCTGCACCAAAATCAATTCCAAATGGATTAAAGACCTCGAAATCAAAACAGACACCCTGAAAACACTAAAGGAATAAGTAGGAGAAACACTTGGGCTCCTTGGCGCAGGACGGAACTTCCTTAACAAAGACCCAGAAAGGCTACAAATCAAAGAAAGGTTGGACAAATGGGACTGCATCAAACTGCAGAGCTTCTGCACGGCAAAGGATATAGCTTGCAAGATAAACAGAAAGCCCACAGACTGGGAGAAGATCTTTATCGGTCATTCAACAGACAAAGGCCTCATATCTAAAATATATGCAGAACTAAAAAAATTACCTTCCTCCAAAACAAAACTGCAAAGAACTAACAGCCAGCTCATCAATTGGGCTAAAGACTTACAAAGAGACTTCTCTGATGAGGAAATGAAAATGGCCAAGAGACATATGAAAATGTGCTCTACATCACTGGCCATAAAAGAAATGCAAATCAAAACAACATTGAGATTCCATCTCACCCCAGTAAGAATGTCATATATCAAGAAAACTAACAATAACAACTGTTGGAGGGGATGTGGCCAAAAGGGAACCCTATTTCATTGTTGGTGGGAATGTAAACTGGTTCAGCCACTCTGGCAAGCAGTATGGAGATTCCTCAGAAGGCTAAATATAGAACTCCCCTATGACCCAGCAACCCCACTTTTGGGTATCTATCCAAAAGACCACAGACAAAATCACAGTAAAGCCACCAGCACAACAATGTTCATTGCAGCACAATTTGTCATAGCGAGAATCTGGAACCAACCCAGATGCCCCTCCGTAGACGAATGGATCAGAAAACTGTGATACATATACACAATGGAATTTTATGCCTCTATCAGAAAAAATGACATTGCCCCATTTGTAAGGAAATGGAAGGGCTTGGAAAAAATTATACTAAGTGAAGTGAGCCAGACCCAAAGAAACATGGACTCTATGGTCTCCCTTATTGGGAATAATTAGCACAGGTTTAGGAAAGTCACAGCAGAGCATCCCAAGAGCCCAATAGCTATACCCTTATGATCACATAAGATGATGCTAAGTGAAATGAACTCCATTTTATGGAAATGATTGTTATATCACAGTTGTAACTACTTTCAACATCCCATGTGTATATGTAGCTTCTACTATTGATCATGTTCTTGTATCACCTTCTTGTGATTGTATGTACACTATCTCTGTAATCTTATCTGAGTATACTGGAAACCGTGCATACTGGTATTAGAAGTAGGAAATACCAAAATTGAGAGACACAGGGTAAAAAAAGAGAAACAACAACAAAAGCAATACTTGCAAAACTGTTTGGTGTAAGTGAACTGAACACCTCAGGGGGGGAAGGGGAAGGGGGAGGGGGGAAGGGGGTATGAGGGACAAAGTAACAAACAGTACAAGAAATGTATCCAATGCCTAACGTATGAAACTGTAACCTCTGTGTACATCAGTTTTATAATAAAACTTAAAAAAAAAAACAATAACATGCTTATTTTCTTTCTTAGATCTAGATTCAATTTTTGGTGAATTACCTCCCAAGTCAATCATTAAATTCACTCCTCTCTTTCAAAAGTCTGTATATCCCCAAAGAAGAATTCAATCTACATATTTAAAAAATAATATAGGAGTAATTATCCTTTAAATTATATTTTATATGGTAACACAGAATCTCCTACTTATTTTGACTAGTACTATTTATGTCATCATTTACTTTGAAAAACCAGTGTGGGACAGCCACACATTATCAGTCATTCTGAAAAGCTCTATAGGAAACAGCATTGAATGCAGATTGTGCTTTTTAGGACGTTTTCCTACATAAGGAAGAAAATCCTAACAGAAAATGTAATAATGGTTGTAATTTTGACTTGTATATACTACATTTTCAAAACTCAAAATGTGCTTAAATATGAAGGAATTAGTCAAAGAAATACTCAACCCATATGAAGAATTGCACATGTTTCACAATACATTAAGCTGGGCTACAGTGACACACTTGTAATCCTAGCTACAAAGTAAGTTGAGATCTGAGGATCATGGATTTAGGCCACCCTGGGCAGGAAAGTCCATGCATTTCTTATCTTGAATTAACAGCAAAACCTAAAAATGGAGCTATATCTCATGTGGTGCAGTGACACACACACACACACACACACACACACACACACATACACACGTGCGAGTGCATGCGCACAGACACATATACAATGTTAAAAATATAAAACTTGTACTCATTCACTGAACATTTTAGCTGTTTCTAACAACTGTTTAACAAAAATACTGTAGAGCTTGTTTTGCTCGCTTGGTGTTGCCTGAAATGTAAAACTTCGTATTTAAAATCTAGAAAGCCATATATTGTAATACATTGCATAGCCATGAAAGTTACATTAAAAATATTCATAGGTTTTCCTAATCATCATTCATGGTAGCTTAGGCAATGGGGAGGAAATACATGGTAAAATTTGTTTGGATTACCTGACACTGACTCTTTCACCCTCAGTGAAAGAAAACGACAGTCTTGGCTTTCTAAAAAGATCAAAACTGAGTAATTTAGATGTATAAATACCAATTTTTTATTTATATGGTTCTCAGTAATACAAAATATGAAAAAAAGAAAAAGCCTCTCTAGGATACAAATGTATATAAAAAAATAAACTACTGCTTTAATTTTTAGACTTTTTTTCAGTTTCAGGGCTTGAACTCAGGGCCTACGCAATGTTCCTAAGCCTCTTTCTGCTCAAGGCTAGCACTTTACCACTTGAGCCACAGCACCACTTCTACCTTTTTCTGAGTAGTTTATTGGAGATAAGAGTTTCACAGACTTTTCTGCCTGGGCTTCAGATCTCTGCCTCCTGAGTAGCTAGGATTAAAGACGTGAGCCACTGGCTCCCAGCTAATTTTTGGGTTTTTAAGAATTAAAATACAACCAATATTTTTGTGAAAATATGAGCAAATTAGCTAGTATTTTTGTCATTAATTTGTTTATTTTTCCTACAATATAATTGATCAGATCTTTTGTAATATATATTATTGCTGGGGAGCCCATGACTCATGCCTGTAATCATAACTACTCAGAAGACTGAGATCTGAGGCTCAAAGTTCAAAGTAAGTCTCAGCAGGAAACTTTGTGAGACTTCTATCCCCAGTTAAGCACCAAAAAGTCAGTAGGAGAGCTGTGGTTCAAGTGGTAGAACAAGAAAGCTTGAGTGAAAAAGCTCAGGAACAATTTCCAGGCTCTGTGCTTAAACCCCAGAATGGGCACAAAAAACTACCTTACAGAATTCTATTTATGTATTTATTTACTAATATACTTTACCTTTAAGTAATTGTACAAAGGAGGTTTTTTTTGTTTTGTTTTGTTTTGCTTTTTGCCAGTCATGGGACTTGGACTCAGGGCCTGAGCACTGTCCCTGGCTTCTTTTTGCTCAAGGCTAGCACTCTGCCACTTGAGCCACAGTGCCACTTCTGGACGTTTTCTATATATGTGGTGCTAGGGAATCAAACCCAGGGCTTCATGCATGCTAGGCGAGCACTCCACCACTAAGCCATATTCCCAGCCCTGTACAAAGGAGATTTAATTCAACATTACATAGCATGCTTTAAAAATGCTTCTATTTCAAGAAGCCCATTTAATTTAACTGAAATCGTATTTTCAGTCAATCTCTGAATGTAGGTCAGCAGTATTGTACTGTCTTAGCTATTGCCAAGCCCTAGGTTTCAACTCCAGTACAAAAAACTACAGTCTATATGTAAAACTGTCAAATGTCACTTGAAAACCGTATTCAAAAAATAGAGAAAACTTTTGGTTTATCATATTATTCATACTGGATTTTAAGGAAATAAAACAAACAGAATGATTTTTCTTTGTGTTTTCTAGAGTGAGCCATACTAAGAGTTATCATCCTGCCTCTTCAGTTAAGACAAGATATCCTAATAAGAAAATAAATAATTCTCTCCAATATCTTTTTTATTCAGGTCATATTATTTAATACAATAAAATGTTTCAAAAATCCAGATCAACTTTTTTAACCTGTGCACCTGTGTAGTATTTTTTTGTACTTTTAGGGTTTCTTCTTACAATGTCCTTAAAGTTTTGTCATTAAAACACGAGAAATGTATTGAGCCTTTGTCTGGCTGTCTCTATCTCCAGTGTAACCCCTTTCGCCCTCAAGCATGAGCTGCCTGACCAGCAGGTAGCCAGGCCGGAAGGAGGGTTACGTGAAAGCCTCAAACCCGAGTGTGAACGCGAGGGGCCCTTCGTCAATTTTGACTTACTAAGAACAAAAGCGCGAGACACGTGGGCTGCTTCGGGGAAAGCTCCTTGGATTTCCATTTAATAAGGGGAAGGGCAAATACACTTATACCAGCAGTGACAGTGGGAAGGGGAGGGACTTGGAGTGCCTAGCTAGGCACTAGCGATTGGCTAATGATCTGTCCATCATAGTGATGTAGAACTTCCCACAGAGGCGGAGACCTCTTGACTCCGCCACCTAGGTCAGCTGGCACCATCCTGACACACATGCTTGCTGCTGAGAGGTGGGGGCTGGCCTGGCTTCTCTTCTGGTTGAAGCCTGAAGGAGGTGGGAGTGGCTAGAGCCACCCCAGGTCTTAAAAGCATAGCCATCCCCTACAAGCCTTGATACTTATTGTTCATTCTATTAATAATTCTAGGTAATACAGTTTTCTGGTTTTGGTTTCATCATGACCAACTTTACTTCCAGAAGTCTGATGAAAAGACTGTTGAAACAACAAAATGAAACTCTACTTTAAGCCAGTTGCAGCCACCCTCATCATCATCCATGGCAGAATTAGATCTAGGAGTACTTGTGAAGTTTGTGGAGAACCCAGATGCCTCTATGAGAACTTTTTCTTCATTTGGATTCAACAGGTGTTTGAGAATTATAAATCACTGAAATTAATTTGTATCAGGGCGTGGGTGGTAAGAAATAAGGATGGAGCCTGGTATTCTGAATGGAGCAACAGAGTTGATAAAGGAATACTACGATAATTTGTTTGAGTTCATAAGAATTTTAAATGCCTTTGGGATATGAAACTCAATGCTAGATACTTGGACTTACAGACCAAGTAAAAAGATTATTCCTAACATGGATGTGGATTTCTTAAATATACTCCATCTATCAGGTCTGTGGAAGGAACAACAATCATCATCCTATATAAATTTAAAGAATTACTTACATTTGGGGGATTGTGGATCCTTTTGATAAAAAATATAATTCTTTGACTGGCATTGAGTCTCACTGCTGTCATTCTTCTAGCTTCTCAGGAGGCTGGGATCCACAAAATCATAGTTTGAGGACAGTTCAAAAAGAATTCTCAGCTAGACTCAACCTTAAAAACTATCAATAAAAAGAAAGGCTTTCTCTTCAGAAAGTATATCACACACACACACACACACACACACACACACACACACACACACAGAGAGAGAGAGAGAGAGAGAGAGAGAAACACACATAGCTCTTAAGCTTCCTGACATCTATGTCTAATTTCTGAAATTTGCATATAGTGTGCATTAAGGGCACTTATTATTGTCTCCTGTGGTCAAGAGAATAGGAAAGAAGGCTCAGTGCACAGTATAACTTCTAACAAAATTATTAAGAGCTGGTCCATAACACATAATATGGGTTATACTAGTTCTTACATTTAAGTGAAAGGTCAGTTGGTCCCCTTTATATAGATTTCACTTTACTATCAGAATCAAAGTCTAAGAATAAAAACACAGAAGGTCCAAACTTGTCTCTAGTTAAATATAACACCAAAACTCACACTTGCCTATGTTAACATTTATCAAATAATAGTTACATTTTAGCTTCCATGTGGTCTAATTATTAATCTGTCTTTGAACTGTTCTGGCATATTGAATATTTTCTTTACTTTTAGATAAGGTCCCAAATGCAAGTATAAAGTTTATGAATTTGGAAATATTCACGCGGCCTTTAGTTTCCTAGTTGAAGAATACTGAAAAAATTAGAAATCCCAGTCAGTGCTCATTACCAAATATATTAAAACAATACATAGGCAGTGGCCTTGACCTTTGAATTAGCATGAGAAATGAAAACTGTGGACATAAAAAACTCATATGTCATGGGAAATGCTACATTATAAATTTGTCTCAGTGGGCATAACCTTCAAAATTAAAACTGATGGTTTTCTTGTACAGCACAATTTTGTGTGAAAATATCACACTGGCATTACTAGGATGATTGAAATGGCAATTTTTTTAACATAAAGCTAATGCCAATTGCTAGAGGGCTAGGAGAGTTTAGAATGTGCAGAAAGATAATAGGGATGGAAACTCAACGAAAACAAATAGTATGAGTATTATAACATGTTGACTTCTTTCAGCATGCTGTTTAACACAAAAATATCAAATTAGCAAGCAGATTCGAATTTAAACAATTAAAACTATAGTTTGGGCCATGTGTCCACACAATTAGTCATATTTATGGTTCTTCATGTTCATGGACAATATTTGTCATATTACTCAGCTAGCTTTTGCACATCCACAATGGTATGGGAATGATGGTATTCAGTAAATTTACCATTGCTACTGTCCAGTGTACATGTCCTAAAGACAGGGAAAGAGTCATGAATCATTGATCTACAGGTAATGAGTATGACTATTGCTTTTGAATGAGCAATCTAGCTATTCTGGGAAGAGAGATTTTTTTTGTGTGCCACTCCTGGGGCTTGAACTTAAGGCCTTGATACTGTCCCTAAGCTTTTGTAGCTCAAGGCTAGCACTTTACAAAGTCATAGCTCCATTTGTAGCTTTCTTTTTACATGACATAAAGTTTTTTTTTTCTTACCTAACAATATCAATTGTTGAAGGGGATGTGGCCAAAAGGGAACCCTAGTTCATTGTTGGTGGGAATGTAAACTGGTTCAGCCACTCTGGCATGCGGTATGGAGATTCCTCAGAAGGCTAAACATAGAAATCCCCTATGACCCAGCAGACCCACTTTTGGGTATCTATCCAAAAGACCACAAACAAAATCACACTAAAGCCACCAGCACAACAATGTTCATAGCAGCACAATTTGTAATTGCTAGAATCTGGAACCAACCCAGATGCCCCTCCGTAGACGAATGGATCAGGAAAATGTGGTACATATACACAATGGAATTTTATGCCTCTATCAGAAAGAATGACATTGCCCCATTCATAAGGAAATGGAAGGTCTTGGAAAAACTTATACTAAGTGAAGTGAGCCAGACCCAAAGAAACATGGACTCTATGGTCTCCCTTATAGGGAATAATTAGCACAGGTTTAGGCAAGTCACAGCAGAGGATCACAAGAGCCTTATGAACACATAAGATGATGCTAAGTGAAATGAACTCCATGCTATGGAAATGATTGTTATATCACAGTTGTAACTATTTTCAACGTGCTATGTGTAACTGTAGCTTCTATTACTGATGATCTTCTTGTATCCACTTGTATCTCTGTATCTTATCTGAGTATATTGGAAACCGTGTATACTGGTATTAGAACTAGGAAATTGAAAGGGAATACCAAAGTCGAGAGACACAGGGTAAAAAAAGACAACTGCAAAAGCAATACTTGCAAAACTGTGTTTGGTGTAAATGAACTGAACAACCCATGGGGGAAGGGGAAGGGGGGAGAGTGAATGAGGGACGAGGTAACAAACAGTACAAGAAATGTATCCAATGCCTAAGGTATGAAACTGTAACCTCCCTGTAATTCAGTTTGATAATAAAAACAAATTTTAAAAAAACTCACAAAGAAAAAACAAAAAAAGAGATTTTTTTCTTTATTTTCATTTCCTTGTAAGGTGATTGCAGAGGCGCTACAGTTATGTAAGTAAGGTAATGAGTACATTTCTTGTGAAACATTGTTAACCCCTTCCTTGTTTTCTCCCACTTCTCCCCAATCTCCTCCCCCCCAAGTTTTGTTTTGTTCTGTTTTCCCAGTCCTGGTCTTGAACTCAATGCCTGAGCACTGTCCCTGGCTTCTTTTTGCTCAAGGCTAGTACTCTACCACTTGAGCCACTATGCCACTTCTGGCCTTTTCTATATATGTGGTGCTGAGGAATTGAACACAGGACTTCATGTATACAAGGTGAGTACTTTACCACTAGGCCATATTCCCAGCCCGCTCCCCCCCCAAGTTTTAAAATTCATTGCCAACATAGTGTCTTTTGAGCATTGCTGTTGTGTTGGTTCACCTTTTGTCCTTTGTCTCACCATTTTGTTATTCTCCTTCCCTTCCCCAAATTAGATAAATGTGTATACAAGACACAGTACCAAAGACAAAAACAGTGACAACAGGGGATAAACCAAGGGAAAAAAAGGAAACAAAACAAAAAAGAAATAACTTCACACAGTACATTACAAAACCAAAACCAAAACCAAGAAACAAACAATCCTTTTGTTTTCATATCTTGGAAGTCATTTCAATTAGCATCATTTTATATGATCCTATGTACATAGTTATTGGGTTATTGTGATCCTTTGCTAGGACTACCCTAGGCAAATACTAATTGTTACAAACGAGGGAAACCATGGAGCCTATGTTTCTTTGGGTATGGCTTATTTCAGTTAATATGCTTTTTCCCAAGTCTTTCCATTTCCTTATGAATGGGTCAATGCCATTCTTTCTGGTATAGAAATCTTTTGTGTATATATGCCACATTTACTTGTTCCATTCATCTACAGAGGAACATCGAGGTTGGTTCCAGAATCCCATTGTTAGCTTTTTATTTTTTGATGCTTATAGATAAGAATCCTTACCAGGCTGGCTTCAAACTTCAATCCTCAGATGTCAGCCTCCTGAGTGCTAGGATTATTAGCATAAGACTCTGGCACCCTGGGACAGATTTTAATTAACAGATCTAAAGGATTTATTTTTCAGAGTTTCTTTGCCATTTAGTATATTTCCCCATATATTCCTCAGATTACATGTAATATATACTATCAAATAATATATGAGAAAAATGGCTCAAGCAGGCTAATGTAACAAAGATCCAACATAATAAGACTTTTCTGCTTGACTGAGTAAATCACCCATGTCATCAACAATCTAGTTTCTATCTCCAGATTCTGTCACCTTAGTTGTTTGACTTTTCTTGGAGACTTTACCTGTAGTTTTCATAGTTTCAAGATGGTTGTTTAATGCTTGTCAAACTTTGCAAATAGACATGATAAAAATGTACTCTTGACTGAGTGTAAAAAAATGCCAAAACAGTGGAAATGGGGATCCCTTTAAAATCATTCCAGGAAGCCCAGAAGTTCACTGACACTAAAATCAAACATACACATACAGAAACAACAAACCAACTTCACTAATGAATATTCATGTGAATTTTTCTATGATGGCTGATTAGAAGCAAGCAGTTTTTCCATCACATGGAAGCAAAATCCAGATAACAGCTTCTCAGTGAGGTTTGGAAGCTACACATAAGAACTGAGTCATGGAACACAAACAAAAACAACAGTAACTTTGCGCTATTATGAGTCTCAGGTACCTGGGAGCCAGTAGAGAACCAGCCTGAACCAGATGAATGAAGTAATTCTATAGATCCGAAAATGAGTCAGATCTGGGACTGCTAGTACAGCAATGCCACTAGTCCTAGATGAACCCTAATGTGAGTGAAACATGGAATCAACTTGGAAAAAGCATTATCATAAAAATGATACAGAAACCCTATAAGGCATAACTAAGAATTTGGAGCTAGACAGTGTCTGCCAGTAGAACAGCTGATACAAAGTGAATGCAAAGCAACTTGGAATTATGCACTGTGCTCAGATCATGGAAATCATACATGCCAAACAAAGAGAAACCTGTGAGTTTGTGGGGGGCTGAACAACCAAGAAGTCATTATGTGTTCAGTGGGGTCATTGACCTGGAATTCATACCAGTGAAAAGTAAGACTGGAGCAAGCTGCAAGTTTAGGAGTAGCTTGCCCAGAGAGTCAGAAGGGGAATTTAGGGGATTTAGGAAGAGACAGCGGAGGAGCTGCAGTGCACTAGCTGAGCTCCCTCCAACATCGCAGTTTTCTCACCCCATAGAAACTTTTACTAATAGAAAGACAACCAGAGTAAGTTGTAACAGTACAGGGATTCTGGCCAGGAAGGAAAAATCGACTTTGCTCATCTGAAAACACAGATTCGAGCTCCGGGCAGCATCCCACAAACACGCCAGTGCCGGCACCGGCACAGCGCATGGCACAGCAACCCACACTCCAAGCAGCTAAAGCACACAGCGGAGACCACGGAGAAATACTCCAGACGGGGGCTGAGCACGGACGACCTGAAATTGCAGAGAAAGCATGAGTACCCCAAGAAAGATATTCTCACTCCCGCCCACAGAGCAGCTTCTGGAAGGCAGCCCTTCCCCCACCGCCAGAGCAAAGCGCCATCTTTGCCACTGGCATAGGCTCAGACCAGATTGGAACTAAAGCGGGCCTGGGGAAAGTGAGGTCAAAGGCGCCATCTTTGAAAAGGGCAAGAGGGACCGACCAGTGAGAGCCAGCTACACCCAGGAGAACACCCCCTGCCCAGGCGGGAGGTGTGTCCTGGGCCATGGCTTAGCCAGAGGTGCCCGGCCCTGCCCGCCGGAATTTTTAAATTAAAAGCGAAAGCAGCAAGCAGCTCCCGGCGGCACGGAAACACCAGACAGGGGAACGAATAGTTCCTGAGACAATTAAACGGTCCCGTCAAAGAGGAAGCCCAATTCCCAGCCCGAAACGGAGCTGCTTTCCATAGCCACCTCCGCCAAAGAGGCCGCCCTACCCAGGAGGGAGAAGCCTCACCCAGCCAAGCAACTCTCAGCCGGATTAAACAGGCCAGAGGCGCCCCGCCCTGTTGAGTCCACAGCATATTCAAAGTCAGGCGTTAAAGGCCACAGCCCCACAGCAGACAGAGGAGCAAACTGAAATCAAGCCAAACCCAGCCAATCAGGAATATAGAGTACAGACCATCACAAGGAAACCAGAGACTGGGGAAAGACCACCCAAACAAGAAGGACTCCATTTTTTTTTCTTACTTTTCAACATTTTTTAAACTTAAAAAAAAAAATTTTTTTTTTCACCTTGGAAACGTCGTCTTTTTTTTTTATAGTTTCTATTTTTACCTGTTTGTTTTATCAAGTTTTTTTCTTTTCTGTTTGTTAGGGTTGTTCCTTTTCTGATTTTTTTCCTTTTTATTATTTTTCTTTTAAAAATAATTTTTCTCTGTTTTGTGCATCTGTTTTCCACTATTTTTACTTTATTTCTCTCTTTGCATGCTCTTTCTTTAAAAATTACTTTCCTATGAATAACACCTCCACTCTTTTCTGCAACCTCTTCATTATCTATCATTTCAACCTTGTTCTTTCTACAGATTCTACTCTTGTCCACATTTCCACATC
This sequence comes from Perognathus longimembris pacificus, assembly GCF_023159225.1. NCBI lineage: Eukaryota > Metazoa > Chordata > Mammalia > Rodentia > Heteromyidae > Perognathus > Perognathus longimembris. The sequence goes on along the minus strand of NC_063188.1, from coordinate 52,692,752 downwards.
ACTCAAACTAAACCAACCCCCCCCCTCCCCAATACATTTTACTCTATTCTCTTTACTACCTCCAACTTACCCTCCTGACTTACTGCCTGACCTCCAGTCTCCATTGACTCCTGGTTATTGGATAGAGGGTATCCCAGCTTAATCCGAGTGAATCAAAGGGGTTCATAGAGAAAGCCAGTCCTAAAAGAACTTAATATAAGAACAAGAATTGCTTATAGGGTTGTAACAGTAAATAAGTAACTACTGAATACAGGGCCCAGGATCGGTTGTTATATTGAAATTGTATTCTTTAGGAACACCAAATCTAATTTTATAGACAGGTATACAGGGTATATGTATATAATTGTGAACTTGTAAGATTTACACAACAGTGCTTGGTAAGGGCTGCTTTGGGTCTTAAACGGTGCTCACAGGTGCTGGTAGACTGGCATTACCAATTCAAATGGGCAGAAGGAACACAAGAAAGATGGCAAACAATGAAGTCTTATGCCCCACTCAAAACAAGCAGGAAGCAGAGCAGTCAATCAAAGACATAGAAGAGAACCCCCAAAATGCTCTACAAAGTCTACTGATAAACATGATAAATGAAAAGTTTGAATCTCTTCAATTATTCTAGAGCGTGAGGAGGCAAAGCAAAAATTAATGGAGAATTTCATGGAATCCACAAATAGAAAGATAAATGAAATTCAAGAGTCAAATGAAAAGATAGCTACCAGCTTAAAGATTTAATGGACAAGACTCAAAACCAAAGTAATGAAGTTAATGAAGTAAAGAAGTCCATACAAGACCTAAGAAATGACATGGAAATCATCAGGAAAGACCAGTCAGAAGGAAAAGAGATTCAAAATCAAGTAGCTAGCCTACAGTCCTGACTAACTGAACCAGAGGATCGAATTTCAGAAGCTGAAGATTCCTTAGATTCTATGGAGAAAGATCAAAAATCAATACAAATCCAGTCCAATCAATAAAACAGATCACTACAGGAGATTCAAGACACGCTCAGGAAGCCCGATTTAAGGATAATAGATATTGAGGAAAAATTGGAGAAAAAAGTTAATGGGATAGGCAACCTATTTAACAGAATATTAGCTGAGAACTTCCCAAATATTCAGAAGGAAAGGCCTATACAGATACAAGAAGCATTTAGAACCCCAAACCGACAAGACCAGAATAGGACATCCAACCTACACATTGTGATCAAAACAGGTTCAGTAGAGTGCAAGGAAAAAATACTAAAAGCTGTTAGGTAGAAGAAAACAATCACATATAAAGGAAAAGCAATCAGAATTACCCCAGACTTCTCAGCAGAGACCATGAAAGCAAGGAGAGCCTGGAATGAAGTATACCAAACACTAAATAAAAATAACTACCAACCAAGAATTCTGTACCCAGCCAAACTCTCATTCATAGCTGAAGATCAAATAAAAGTCTTCCACAGTAAGGAAAATCTGAAACAATATATCTCCACCAAACCAGCTTTACAGAAAATATTCAAAGATGTACTATACAGGGAAAATAATCAAGATCCCAGTACAGACAGAGAAATGAACCCTAATTAGTAAACATCAGATCAAGAAATGGGAAGACACAGCTTTAAACAAGATAGTGATAATGAAAGCCACAAATGATCATCTCTCAATCCTAACTCTCAACATTAATGGACTTAATTCTCCAATCAAACGACATAGGCTCATAAGTTGGATCAAAAATCAAGATCCATCTTTCTGCTGCCTCCAAGAGACACATCTATGCAGCAAAAGTAACATATTCTAAAAGTGAAGGCTGGAAACAAATCTATCAAGCAAATGGCCCCCACAAGCAGGCTGGAATTGCAATCCTAGTATCAGACAAAATTGACTTCAAATTAAAACAGGTAAGAAGAGACAAAGAAGGTTACTACATACTAGTAAAGGGATCTCTCCTACAGGAAGATATAACCATTCTAAATATCTACACACCAAATACAGGAGCACCCCACTTCATCAAACAAACACTACTGACTCTTAAAACACTCATAGACCTAAACACATTGAGAGCTGGGGACTTTAACACTCCACTATCACCTCTGGACAGATCAACATGCCAAAAACTAAACAAAGAAACCACAGAAAAAAAAAACAATTGCATAGACCAACTAGACTTAAACGACATCTACAGAATATTCCACCCAGCAACGACAGAATACACAGTCTTTTCGGCAGCACATGGATCATTCTCCAAAATAGATCATATCTTAGGGCACAAAGAAAATCTGTACAAATTCAGAAGTATCAAAACTATTCCCTGCATACTCTCAGACCACAATGGAATAAAATGAGAGCTCAACTCAAACAGACAACACAGAAAATCCTACAATTCATGGAGACTAAAAAACACACTGCTGAACCATCAGAAGGTCATTGATGAAATTAAAACGGAAATTCAAATGTTTATGGAATTCAACCAAGTTGAGGACACAAAGTACCAGCTCATTTGGGACAGAGCAAAGGCAGTACTCAGAGGAAAATTTATATCTCTGAGTGCATACATCAACAAACAGGAGAAACAGCAACTCAAAAATTTAAGGAAGCACCTTAATTTCCTTGAGAAAGAACAGCAAGCCAAACCCCAAGTCAATAGACGGAAGCAAATAATTTAAATCAAATCAGAATTAAATCAATTAGAGATTAAAAAACATCGAAAAAAATCAACAAAATATAGAGTTGGTTCTTTGAAAAAATCAACAAGATAGACAGACCCCTGGCAAACCTGACCAAAAAAAGAAGGCAGCACACTCAAATAAACAAGATAAGAGAGGAAACAGGTAATATCACCACAGAAATAACCGAAATTCAGAAAAATAATAAGGGACTATTTTGCAAGCCTTTATGCCAACAAATTCGAGAACTTGGAAGAAATGGATGATTTCCTAGAAAAAATTCATATCCCCAAACTGAACCATGAAGATTTAAACCTTCTAAACAGACCCATATCCATTACAGAAATAGAAACGACAATAAATGATCTCCCACCCAAGAAAAGCCCAGGTCCAGACGGATTCACTGCAGAATTTTACGAGGCTTTCAAAAAAGAACTCACACCAATATTTCTCAAACTCTGCAATGAAATTGAAAGAGAACGTTCACTACCTGACTCATTCTATGAAGCCAGTATAACCCTCATCCCAAAATCAGGCATGGACTCATCACGGAAAGAGGACTATAGACTGATCTCCCTGATGAACATAGACGCAAAAATTCTCAACAAAATTCTGGCCAATCGACTTCAACAGGTCATCAAAAAAATCATACACCACGATGAAACTGGATTCATCGCAGGAATGCAAAGTTGGTTTAATATACGCAAGTCAATTAATGTAATCCACCACATCAACCGGAGCAAGGTAAAGAACCACATGGTTTTATCTCTGGATGCGGAAAAAGCGTTCGATAAAATCCAGCACCCGTTTATGCTAAAAGCCCTGGAAAAACTGGGATTCCAGGGAACATTCCTGAATATAAACAAGGCAGTTTATGAAAAACCAACAGCAAGCATAACTCTAAATGGTGAAAAACTAAAGCCATTCCCTTTAAAATCAGGAACAAGGCAGGGATGTCCTCTCTCCCCACTGCTCTTCAACATAGTACTAGAATTCCTAGCCAGAGCAATCAGGCAAGAAGAAAATATAAAGGGGATCCAAATGGGAAAAGATGAAGTTAAAGTTTCTCTCTTCGCAGATGACATGATCCTATACCTAAAGAATCCCATAGACTCCACCCCCAAGCTACTAGAGCTGATCCAAAACTTTGGCAAAGTTGCAGGATATAAAATAAACCTTCAAAAATCAACGGCCTTTCTCTATGCTAACGACCCGAAGACTGAGGCTGATATCAGGAAAGCAACTCCCTTTGCAATAGCCCCCCAAAACATAAAATACCTAGGAATAACCTTAACCAAAGAAGTGAAAGACCTCTTTGAGGAGAACTTTAAAACCTTGAAAAACGAAATAAAGTCAGAACTAAGGAAATGGAAAAACCTCCCATGCTCCTGGATTGGGAGGATTAATATAATCAAAATGGCAATATTGCCAAAGGCTATCTACAAATTCAATGCAATACCCATTAATATCCCAACATCATTTCTTCATGAAATATAGGAAGCATTCCAGAAATTCATATGGAATAATAAAAGACCTAGAATACAAAAAACAATCCTAAGCAGAAAGAACAGTGCTGGAGGAATTACAATACCCAACTTCAAGTTGTATTATAAACCTATAGTAATAAAAACAGCTTGGTATTGGCACCGGAACAGGCCTGAAGACCAATGGAGCAGAATTGAAGACCCGGAAATGATCCCACAGAACTACGCCTACTTAATACTTGATAAAGGAGCTAAAACAATAGTTTGGAAGAAAGATAGCCTCTTTAACAATTTCTGTTGGAAAAACTGGCTCAACACATGCAACAAACTAAAACTAGATCCTTATATATCACCCTGCACCAAAATCAATTCCAAATGGATTAAAGACCTCGAAATCAAAACAGACAGCCTGAAGACACTAAAGGAAGGAGTAGGAGAAACACTTGGCCTCCTTGGCGCAGGACGGAACTTCCTTAACACAGACCCAGAAAGGCTACAAATCAAAGAAAGGTTGGACAAATGGGACTGCATCAAACTGCAGAGCTTCTGCACGGTAAAGGACATAGCTCGCAAGATAAACAGAAAGCCCATAGACTGGGAGAAGATCTTTACCGGACATTCAACAGACAAAGGCCTCATCTCTAAAATATATGCAGAACTAAAAAAATTACCTTCTTCCAAAACAAAACTGCAAAGAACCAATAGCCCCCTCATCAAGTGGGCTAAAGACTTACAAAGAAACTTCTCTGATGAGGAAATGAGAATGGCCAATAGACATATGAAAAAATGCTCTACATCACTGGCCATAAAAGAAATGCAAATCAAAACAACATTGAGATTCCATCTCACCCCAGTAAGAATGTCATATATCAAGAAAAGTAACAATAACAATTGTTGGAGGGGATGTGGCCAAAAGGGAACCCTACTTCATTGTTGGTGGGAATGTAAACTGGTTCAGCCACTCTGGCAAGCAGTATGGAGATTCCTCAGAAGGCTAAATATAGAACTCCCCTATGACCCAGCAGCCCCACTTTTGGGTATCTATCCAAAAGACCACAAACAAAATCACAGTAATGCCACCAGCACAACAATGTTCATCGCAGCACAATTTGTCATAGCGAGAATCTGGAACCAACCCAGATGCCCCTCAATAGACGAATGGATGAGGAAAATGTGGTACATATACACAATGGAATTTTATGCCTCTATCAGAAAGAATGACATTGTCCCATTTGTAAGGAAATGGAAAGACGTGGAAAAAATTATACTAAGTGAAGTGAGCCAGACCCAAAGAAACGTGGACTCTATGGTCTCCCTTATTGGGAATAATTAGTACAGGTTTAGGCAAATCATAGCAAAGCATCACAAGGCCCAATATCTATACCCTAATGAACACATACGATGATGCTAAGTGAAATGAACTCCATGTTATGGAGACAATTGTTATATCACAGTTGTAACTACTTTCAACATCCCATGTGTATCTGTAGCTTCTATTATTGATGATGTTCTTGTATCAACTTACTGTGGTTGTACCTACACTATCTCTGTAATCTTATTTGAGTATATTGGAAACCGTGTATACTGGTATTGGAACTAGGAAATTGAAAGGGAATACCAAAAATTGAGAGACACACGGTAAAAAAAAAAAAAAAGACAAACAACTACAAAAGCAATACTTGCAACACTGTTTGGTGTAAGTGAACTGAACACCTCAGGGGGGGAAGGGAAAGGGGGAGGAAGGGGGGTATGAGGGACAAGGTAACAAACAGTACAAGTAATGTATCCAATGCCTAACGTATGAAACTGTAACCTCTCTGTATATCAGTTTGATAATAAAAATTTGAAAAAAAAAAGAAGGGGAATTTATCAATTCTGGATATTAGACATTTCTCAGATCTATAGCTGATAAAGAGCTTCTTTCACTCTATAGGCTCTTTTTAGCCTAGTGAATGTTATCTTCACTATGTAGAATCTTTATCCTTGGTGAAATCTTGTCTATTCTGTCTCCCTATTTGCTGGGCCATTGGAGTCTTATGCAGGAAGTTCCTGCTTATGCCATTATATAAATTCCCTTGTTTCTCCTATTCTTCCTCTAATAATCACAAGCTTTCAGCTTCTACATGAAGGTCTTTGGTCCACTTTCAATTGATATTTGTGCAGAATGACAGACAAGGATGAAGTTTTAATCTTCTGCGTGTGGAAATTCAGTTCTTCCAGCTCCATTTGTTGAAGAGGCTATTCTATCTCCAGTGAAAATTTAAGCCTCCTATGTCCAAAGTCACTTGAATGTAGGTGTGTAGGTTTATTAGGGTGTTTATTATGGTGTTTTCTAGTCTGCTCCATTGGTCATCAGTTCTATTGTTGTTCCAGTAAAAAGCTGTTATTGTTGCTTTAGAGTAAAATTTTGTAATGATCTGAGTGTGAGAAAAATCCACAGAGGCACAGCTAAAGGTGGAAAGGGGTTTTATTTACAAAGGTTACTTACTTACAACCAAAAACCCAGAATAAGAACAGCCTTCCACCTCCAAATGCTGGCCTGCAACTACCTTGTCCTGGGCTAATACCCAGAACCCAGAAACCAGACCAGCCCTTGCATCCAAACCTCCACTCCTTAACCTCCAAATCTCAAACATTTTCAACCTCCAGAGGAGCAAGCTTCTTTCTATTCTTCCTTCCTGCAAGCCTCTCCTCTCCTCAGGTCTCTAGGCCTCTCTGCAGGACTCAGACCTTGGGCTTCTCCAGAGGCCTCAGGCTTCAGGCTTCCCAGAAGTTCTCAGGCTTCTCTGCAGCTCAGCTTCATTCTACTCCTCTGACAGGCACCACCTGTTTTCCTCTGTCCTCTCCCTCCTCCTCCTCTAAACTCCAAACTGGCAGCCTACAAACACACACACACACACACACACACACACACACACACACACACACACACACACAAGCTCTGGCCCTCTGACGACCTGCCCCCTTCCAGCAGCCGGGCCCACTTAGAAGTGCCACTGTGGCAGTGACACCAGCATGGGGCAGGACTTCCTAGGCTGCTCCTCCCCAACTCCTGACGCTCCAGCAGCCTGGTTCAACCTTTCCCTAATGCCACGCCCCCTCCTGCAGATCCAGTCCACTTGGCAGTGACACCAGCCCGGGTTCCCGCCCTCCTGGTTATTACACTTTGAATTGTTTTTATGATACTTTAAATGTTTGTTTTCAATCCCCTTAGGATTACTTTGTCTATTTCAGGTATTATTTATTTATTGCCACTCCTGGGGCTTGGACTCAGGGCCTGAGCACTGTCCCTGGCTTCTTTTTGCTCAAGGGTAGCACTCTGCCACTTGAGCCACAGTGCAACTTCTGGACTTTTCTATATATGTGGTGCTGGGGAATCGAACCCAGGGCTTCACGCATACCGGGTGAGCAATCTTTGCCACTAGGCCATATTCCCAACCCCTCAGGTATTACTTTAAATATTTTCTTTTAAAGAGGAAATTTTATAATCAATTTTCCTTTATATGTCTTCTCTCTCACATAAGCACATATATTCAAGTATATAAACAAACTTGTGCACATTCATATCTGTCAAAACTACTCTTAATTAGGCTGAAATAAACTATATTCTAAGTAATAATTAGATTCAGGTAGAGTCAATCATGTAAATAGTGAATTAAAGCATCCACAATCTAGAACAAATTTGAGGCACATTTACAAGCTGTAATATTCACCTGCTCTGTATGTCTCCTTTAAATTCCTCTACTTCACAATCTCTTTATGATGTCATCTTTCAGCTCTCCAACTTGAACCTACCAGCAGTTGAGATTCTGGCAGTCCTGGCAGCACAGAGACAGGGGAAATGTCTCTTCCTGGGTCGTAAGTTACCTTTTTGATTATTATTTATTAACATGCTCAATTTAGTTACATGGTTTCATATATGTATAATATAACATACAACATACTTGTAGTTATATATATAATGTTAAAAAGCAGTATAATGATGTTTTTGTAGTGAAACTGGGACTTGAAACTCTGGACCTTGGGCTCTTGTTAGATTTTTCATTTTCAACTGGTGCTCTTAACACTTGAGTCAATCCTCCAGTTCTGGTTTTCTGCTGGTTTATTGGAAATAAACTTCTTCAGAATTTGTCTGCCTGCTCTGGCTTAAAACTATTATCCTCAGATGTCAGTCTCCTGAGTAGCTCAGGTAGGCCTGAGTCACCAGCACCAAGATCAAATTAATTTTCTGTAGATTAAAAGATGTGTTTTAAACAGAGATCTGAAATTTCCTTGTCATAGATACTTGCCTTTAAAACTTAACTACATCAGTCTCTTGTGCAAAATGCCTATAAATTTCAACCATTTTACCTCATTTGGTCTCCGTTACTTCTAACCACATCTTGTGTTGATAAGAGTGGAAGAAATAAATGTGTGAATATACTTTAAGATAGGAAGTAAATAAACAATATGCTGGTTATGCTGAACTTAAAAATGATAAACTAGTCAGTCGTTGGTGGCTCATGAAAAGTCTATGAAACTCCAAATCCACAAACGGAAGCTGGATGTTGTAGTATAGGACTGTTCTCTCAGCAATGATGGGAAGTGCAAATTAGGTGATCATGGTTCAGGCAAGCACAGAGCTTTGAGCTTAACCCCATTATCAAAAGAAAATGTTAAAATAAATTTCATAACTAAAACTATACTGTCATGTAGTTCTGATAAAAGACTGAAAAATATGACCAATAGAGGACAATAGAGTTTATTTCTTTTTTTTTTTTTTTTTTTTTTTGGCCAGTCCTGGGCCTTGGACTCAGGGCCTGAACACTGTCCCTGGCTTCTTCCCGCTCAAGGCTAGCACTCTGCCACTTGAGCCACAGCGCCACTTCTGGCCGTTTTCTGTATATGTGGTGCTGGGGAATCGAACCTAGGGCCTCGTGTATCCGAGGCAGGCACTCTTGCCACTAGGCTATATCCCCAGCCCTAGAGTTTATTTCTTAAAGGATCTAATATGTGAAAAATATGGGGTTAAAAACAGTATTTTTCCCCAGTTTTCAATTACTACAACTTTCAGCATTGTTTAATGTTTTGTCAATCTCTCCTTAACTCTTATCTTATTCTTGAAAGTAATTAAATTAGAATAATCTAGTTCATGTTGACTTGGAGATAACAGTTAATAAACGGGTTTTAGATTAAACCATATGAAGTGTGAACATTCAAACATACTTGCTTACAAAGATGGAAATTTCTTATTGTATGACTTAATAAAAAATCTTATAAGATCAGGAGAAATTGTAAAATTCATTTGGCATTTAGTCAGGGTATATGGATGAGAAATTTATGGACATAAAAATGCAAATGTGCACAATCTCAAAAAGAAAAAAATCTTTGTCACTGAAACTCAAATTTGGGGGAAACTCATTCAAGATAAAAGAATAATTCTTCTACAAGAAAAGAATTAGTTATTTTTCTTTGCTATGTGATGCATTTCTGTGATGTGTGCAACATTTAAAAATGTCAATCCAACATAATTTAAAAGAAAAAAAATTTACCTATCAATAAAAATTGAGATTCCCAAATTATGTGTCTCAAATCATCACTGCTTTTATAAAGACATTTAAAATTTGAGACTGCTTATATCCAGTCTTCCCCTTGATTATTCCATCATAGTATGTCATGTTTTGAATCTGTGGTCAGCACTGTAATCATTGAAATCTTCTCTGTCTCTGCTGCCTCCTATATGAATGATACCTGTATCTTCCTTCTCTACTTGATTCTCTCTCCTTCAAATGCATTAATGTTCTCATAGCCTCTTAAACTAGGTTTTCTTCCATCCCTTCACTAAGTTATGTTGTTCCTCGATTTCACTTCTGGCTTTGCCTATTTCCACTAAAAAAAAAACAAAACAAAACAAAAAAAAAGCCAATGTTGAATTTCACTTCATCAGTTGATTTTACCTATTACTTGTCCTTATGTTAATCACTTGACTTCCTAGTAACTTTCAATTTGGCCATGATTTTCTGTTTGTTTCACTTTTATCCAAGAGTGGTCTTAATTCCTGATGGATTTCCTGTATAATTTCCTGATAATTCTCATGCTGCACAATTTAACTCCTTGTTTGGCTGATGTTCTACCACCTCTGCCACCCTCTATCCTTGGCCTTTTGGTGGTTACTTTGGAAACAAGACTCTCACAAACATTTTTGCTCAGGCGGTCCAAATTGCAACAGCCCAAACGTCAGCCACCTAATATCTAGGATTAATCATAAACCACTGGTGCTAAGCTAATATTTCAATTTTTACCTTGATTTTTCTTCAATTATCTTGTTTCTCATTCTACTTTGGTTGCTCTTTCCCACAAAATAACTCCAAAACCTTAATTTCAAAAATCTAACTATTCAACTATTACACATGTACGTCAAATACCTCCCCTCTAAAATTTCTCCCATCATACTAAGATCGTCTGCCATTTCCACCACTTTTTTTGTTCCTTGGAAGCAATCCTTTCCCTGTGGTTTTATAGATTGTCAGTGCATGACAGATTCTTGTCTGAGATTCATACCAGTTCATGGTACATTCATGCAAATGTTTCCTTGTGTGAATATTGAGCTCCCCTTCACTCACTCTTCTTTATATCTCTGCAGAAAAGAATGTTTAAAATAAACAAAACTCCACACTAGCACAAGTACAAGATATTGAGGAAAATATCTCGATAATTAGCTTAAATTTAAATCCATGTTGACAAACATCAAGGGCCTTATTAAAATTAGCTCATAATAATATTAAATTCCTTCAATTTGTTCAACATTCTCCCATTGTTCCAGATATGTATTCTTTGGTTTTCTTCTGTTCTTAAATCTGCAACATTTTCTCCCCATTGCTTTTTACGTAATAAAGACAAATAGTTGAGATTAGAAGTCCAAAATAGAGTTGGTTTCTTCTGCACCTTCCAAGAGAAAACTGTTCCATAGGTATCTCCCTCACTGTCTGGAAGTTTTTAGCAGTTCTTTTCATTGCTTACATAGTAGATGCATCATTACAATTATTGCCTTCCATGTCCCATAACCTACTCTGTATCTCTAGAATTTCCTTCTTTTTATAAGAACAGTAGTCATTGGATTAGAACACAACATAAACACAGTATAACTTCATCTTGATTGCACTTTTATTTATTTTTAATTGATTGCACTTTTAAAGACTGTATTTTCAAACAAGTCACATTCTCATATATTAGAACTTCCATATGTATTTTAGTGATATAACATTCCATTCAAAGCATTGGGCACTGGATGTTCAGCATTTATTTTTTGGAGTCCTTATAATTTATTTATTCTATATCATCTTCACTGTCTATGAGATCATAATTTCTATTAAAAATAAAACCATTCATAGTCCTGGCACATGACTATAATCAATAATCTATAATCATAACATCCAGAAGGTTCAAGCAGGAGGATTATGAAATCAAGAACAAACTTGGCTACATAATGAGAGCCTGTCCCACAGTTTGTTTCACCTATCACTCCATTTCTGTCCACTTTATGAAACAAAATCTTTGAAATAACTGTTCACACCTTTTTCCCCCACTAACAATCTCTCTTTAAACTAGATTTTTTTTTTTTTGGCCAGTCCTGGGCCTTGGACTCAGGGCCTGAGCATTGTCCCTGGCTTCCTTTTGCTCAAGGCTAGCTAGCACTCTGCCACTTGAGCCACAGCGCCACTTCTGGCCGTTTTCTGTATATGTGGTGCTGGGGAATCGAACCCAGGGCCTCATGTATACGAGGCAAGCTCTCTTGCCACTAGGCCATATCCCCAGCCCTAAACTAGATTTTAATTGAAAATTTTAATGCATGATAAAGTAGTTTGTTCAAAATGAATAAAATTAGAACAAGTGGTACGTGAATATCATCCAAGAACTTAGGGATTTTCTGAAAAATATTAGGATTTTGATATTTCTGAGATATGTTGGCTGATATATTTTATTCTGTTTACAATCTTTTCAAAAGTTTGTTTAAACCAAGATTACTTTCATAGAAGGTTTAAAAGTACTCCAACTATTTCTTGTAGTTGTGAATAACTACCATTTCTTCAATAGGTATTTTCGAGATCTAAACAAAGACAATGAGACCTGGACTTTTCTGTATCCGTGAGTATTCTAGTTATGACGCACCAGCTTTAATGTGTAAATGATAAAATAGATTTTTTAAATTTACTCATATTTCAACTTTGTTTTTTTCTTTTGTAAGGAGGCTGTCTTTTTCATATAGATGTTCTAATGAATTAACGTATAGATATCTTTTTAGTCTATGCTGTTTTCTTTTAGTTTTCCTTCTATATCTTTTGCTTTGATTTACTGTTCTATACTTAGCTTCTTCAGGGCCATATTTAGATAGTGGGTTTTCTACGTTTTCTTGAAAATGTTTTTCAATATCTACAAATTCACACATATCTTTACGAATATATTTTCAGGGTCTTTGTATTCAGAAAATTAAAGTACTTATTAATTCATTTTGTACCACTGCAGTAGTGAATTGCATCAAACTGCATTATAACAGTCTCTCATTTACTAACAAGAATTTAGAGGTTTAAAAACTTCTCCATAATTAGATCTTAGCATCCACTCACTTAATATTATATTTTTCTTTTTGGTATCTAAAGAGCTGTTCAAAATTATTCAAATTTTCATTGTGGTTAATTCTTTTTCTTCTAGCTTGTATAAAGAAGTGTCACATACAATCACATATATTCACATATGCTTGACCAAATTCACCTCTCTGTTACTCCTTTTTATAGTCCATTTGATCAAATGTCCTTTACTTCTGAAATTTATTTTTGAGTTTCTGTCTGGATAAGCTATGTACTGGGAAGAGTGGGTATTACAGTCACCCAAAGTTATGTTGGAATGGATCTGTGCCTTCATGTCCAGTATTTACAGTATTTATGAAATTTGATATGCTGACATTTAGTGGTGTATATGCTTGGCCTTAGTATGTTCTCTTGTTGGATGGTTTTCATTATAAATATGAAGTGACCCTCTGCCATTTTTGACTAATTTTTACTTACAATATGATTTGTTAAATGAGTACAGCTAGTTCTAGATATATTCAAGCTACATTTGCTGTTATTAACTTTTTAGTATTTATTTTTTAAATTTAATTCAATTGTCAAGTAATGTACAGAGGGGTTACAGTTATATACGTAAGGGAGTGAATACATTTCTTGTCATACTTGTTACCCCCTCCCTAGTTTCTCTCCCACTTCTCCCCCACCCGACTCCTCTCCCTCAGTTGTACAGTTAATTTCCAAGATATTGTCTTGTGGGTATTGCTGTTGCATTGGTTCTCCCTTTATCCTTTGTCTCACCATTTTGGTATTCTCCTTCCCTTCCCTAATTCAGATACATGTATATACAATACTTAGGGTACCAAAATCAAACTCAGTGACATAGGAAAGAAAAATAAAAGAAAAAAGAATAATTTCACATAGTACATTAAAAATAACAACAATGAAAAACTTAATGTTTCCGAGTCTTTGTCTTTGCCAATGAGGTACATTTCTTTTAAGGACATAGAAGATTGCATAGAATTTTCTGTAAATATTTATTAGCCAAAATTGACTGCATAAAAGTGCTATATTATGGTATTTGCAGTATTCATGTAAGGTACTCTGATCAAAATCATCTCAACTATGTTGCTCTTCTTTAACTCATCCCTCCCATTTTTACAACTTGTGCTGAATTTCATAATTTAATTTTCATTAGTATAAAATGTACTGCTAAAGCATTTACCACTCGTCAAACCCTCCTTTTCCCATCTTTCACTTGCTTGTACCCCCAAGTCATCCCCCTTTTACAATCATATCATATTAGTTTCATTAAGTATAGATTTCTAATGTGAGCAAGAACTAATGCATTATTGGTCTTTCTCACCTTGGTTTATTATGCTTAACTTATGATTATATCCAGTTCTGTCCATTTCTATTCTCTTAATCACTGAGTAATACTCCATTCATTCTGTGTACAATATTTGCATTATCTAATCATTTGATATCTGGCATCTAGATAGACCGTTTCTCTATACTGGCAGTTACACTGTTGCTTCAAACCATAAGTGTTCAGGTATCTCTCATATGCCACATGACATTCATTTGGATATATACCCAAGAGTGGTTAGATAGGGATAATATGGAAGTCCTATTTTGTAATATATACATTGAATTCTTGACGGCATACTCCTCTCCCTTCTATTCCTCATTTGTCTACCTCTCTCTCCTTGGCCTCCACACCATCTCTTACAAGTAGCGATTTCCTGGTGCTAATTGTGTTGGGCTTTGATTTTGCCATTCTAAGAAATTACACTATTTGAGTTTTCTCTTGAATCTACCATATTTCAGGTAACATTTCTCTTCACTTGCATACCACCCAAAGTGTTTACTTATAGGATTATTGGCTAATTCTCTCTTCCAAATATGAAGGAAACCATGCAACCTTTGTTTCTCTGGGTCTGACTTACTCCACCTAATAGATTATTTTCAAAGTCCATATCTTTCTTTTTTCCTCCTCTTTCCATTTTTTTACAAATGGTAAAACGTAATTATTTCTAATAGATGAGTATAGTTCCATTGTGTATATACATTTTTGATCCATTTGTCCAATGAGGAGCATCTGGACTGATTCCATACTTTGTCTATGGTGAATAGTGCTGCAATGAACATAATTGTGCTGGTAGCTCTAGTGTGGCATTGCTTGTGTTCTATTAGAAAAATGCCAAGGAGTGGAACTTCTGGATAATACAGTAGTTCTATGTTTAGTTGGTTTTTTTCCCTCAAGGAACCTCCATATTGCTTTCCAGAGAGGTTGGACAAGCTTACATTTCCACCAACAGGGTTATAGGGATTCCTTTTGGCCACATCCTTGCCAGCTGCATCTGTTTATCTTGGCCATTCTAACTGGGTTATGGTGAAATCTCAGTGTTGTTTGATTTGCATTTCCTTTATGACCAAAGATGTTGAACATATCTTCATGTGTCTATTGGCCATTTTCATTTCTTCTTCTGAGACATATATTTTTAGCTCATTAACCCGTTTATTAATAGAGTAGTTGGTTCTTAGAGGATTTAATTTTTAAGCTCTATCTATATTCTGGATATCAGGCTCTTGTCTGATGTACAGCTAGCAAAATTTTTGCATTCTGTAAGCTTTCTTTTACCTTTTTGCCAATGTCCTGTGCCATGCATAAACGTCAAAGTTGGATGCAATTCAATTTGCCAAGTCTTTCCTTGATTTTTTTAATGCCTCTGGATGTTTACTCAGAAAATTTCTACCTGTACTAGGAGCCCCAATGTTTCACTTACCCCTTCCTATAGTACTTCCATGTTTTCAGGGCTTACTTTGAGGTATTCCATCTATTTTTAATTGATGCTAGTTCAAGGTGATATATAAGGATCTAGTTTCAGTTTTCAACAGGCTGATATTTCCCCACTACTGTTTGTTGAAGGGGATGTATTTCTTCTAGCCTATGATTTTGGCTCCCTTAATGAATATTAGATGGTAATAAGTCTGTGGGTTTATTTCTATGTTTTCTGTTCCTCAGACCTGTTTTTATGCCACTAGCAAGCTATTTTCTTTACTATAGCTCTATTGTAGAGTTTAAAGTTTGGTGTTTTTATACTACCAGCACTACTTTCCTTACTGAGGGTTGTTTTTGCTATTCCAGGTATTTTGTGGTTCCATATAAATTTTTTGATTGTTTTTTATACTTTACTAAAGAATGATGTTGGGATTTTGATAGGTATTGAAATAAATTTGTATATTGCTTTGGGCAGTATTGCGATTTTCACAGTATTAGTTTTGCAAATCCAGAAACACAGAAGAAGGTGTTTCTACTTCCTAATGTCCTCTTCAATTTCCTTCTTCAAATTTTTTTTTTTTTTTTGGCCAGTCCTGGGCCTTGGACTCAGGGCCTGAGCACTGGTCCCTGGCTTCTTCCCGCTCAAGGATAGCACTCTGCCACCTGAGCCACAGCGCCGCTTCTGGCCGTTTTCTGTATATGTGGTGCTGGGGAATCGAACCTAGGGCCTCGTGTATCCGAGGCAGGCACTCTTGCCACTAGGCTATATCCCCAGCCCCCTTCTTCAAATTTTTTATAGTCTTCATTGTAGAGGTCCTTCTCCTACTCAGATAGGTTAATTTCTATGTATTTCTTTAGGCTATTGCAAATGTAGTTGTTTCCTGATTTAAGTCTCCATTTTCCAATTGCTGGTGCATAAAAAATCCACATTATTTTTTCTACTCATCTAATCACTTTTCTGTATTTTTATGGTTGCATTCATTTTCTTCTTCAGTGTGTAGGATTGTTTAAGTACTTTCCTCAGTGCTGGACTATTGGTTTGTGAATTGATGTTTATCATGGAAGGTTTTAATTTCTTGTTAAATAATGAACAAGACCTCATCTAGATACAGCATTCTTGGTTGACAATTATTTTCTTTCAGTGCTTGAAATGAATTATTCCATGTTCTCTGTACTTTTGGACTTTCCATTGAAAATCCCTAATTAGTATGGTTCGTTTGCCTGCATATGTGACTTGGAAAATCTCTTTTTAATTTTCAATATTCTTTTCTTTTTTGTAATTTATTTATTAATTAAACAAATTTTTTTTTACAAGGTGTTGTGCAAAAAGGGTACGGTTACATAGTAGGGCAGTGTGTACATTTCTTGTGATATCTTATACCCTGTTTTTCTTTCCCTTCCCTAGGTCAGGTAGATATATATAAAATACACAATGTACCAAGAACATATACAGTAGCCACGTGGCCTGCGCCAAAGAAAATTCGCCTAAGGCTTTAAATGTAATGTCGACATTAGACAATATGTCGACAATAGTCTTATATGAATGTACATACATAGCTTTTGAGCTGTTGTATTCCACTGAGAGGTCAATTTTTGACCTTTATATGTTGAGTAGTTGTCTGGTTTTAGTTACATAATGTGGGTCACTGACCTGTGGGAAATATCATTTGACAAGAAGTTTTTGGTTTCACAGACCTGGTCTCTACTTGTTGGGGACAGCTGTGTCTTTAAGAGGCCACAGCTGGCTTTAGCCCATCCCCTCTTATTCCGCCATTAACAGGAAGAGAAGCCCCCACCCCTGGGGGGTGAACACGTGCTTGCCATCATGGCGGGGACTTCTACAGAGACCCAGCTCTTGGGGGACTGTAGCCCCCGCCCATAGAGGAAGTTCGTGACATCACCATGACAGACATGGTCTTTAGCCTATGACTGGCCCTTTGACCAGTCCCCCTCCTTTCCCGCCATTATTGCTATATAAACCCCCTCCCAATTAAATCATGTGAGACCCGTTCAACCATCAGCCTGTCTCCCCGGAATTTTCTTCCTGCGTCTGACACGTGAGGGGGGCTGACAGGGAAGGGAATTTCGGCATTTCTCCTCAACTCAGCAAAGTCCACAAAGATATGCCTTACTCCTTCTGCCGTTGGGAAGGGTGGAGCTGAGTGTCTTTCATAGTTTAGAATTTAGGCATCTCCCCTGGAGAAGTGGGGAGAGGGGGTCCAGAGCCCCCCGACATCTACTTTCTCCCCGTCACCGCATCTTAACAGTCATATATCAGGGAGATCATGCCCATTTGTTTTCTGTGTTCTAGGCTTGTCTCGCTCAACATTATTTCTTCAAGTTCTGACTGTTTCCCTGCGAATAACAATATTTCACCATTCCTAATCGCTATGTAGTATTCCATTGTCTACAACTACCATATTTTTTGGATCCATCTGGGTTGATTCCATATTTTGGCTATTGTGAATTGTGCAGTGATAAACATGGAAGTGCAAATGTCTTTTTGATATATTGGGACCTGCTGTTCAGGATAGATGCCTAGAAGTGGTATGGCTGGGTCATAGGGTAGGTCTATATTGAGCTTTTTGAGAAACCTCCATACTGTTCTCCAAAGTGGTTGTACTAATTTGCACTCTCACCAACAATGGAGAAGGGTTCCTCTTTCCTCGCACCCCCTCCAGCATTTGTTGTTGCCTGAGTTCAGAGTATAGGCCATACTAACTGAGGTGAAGTGGTATCTCAGAGTTGTTTTTATTTGCATTTCCTTTACTACCAGGGATGTTGAACATTTCCTCATATGTTTCTTTGCCATTTTTATCTCTTCTCTTGTGAAGTCTCTCTTTAGCTCCTTTGCCCATTTCCTAATTGGTTTACTGGGCTTGGAGGGGCTTAGTTTTTTGAGTTCTCTGTAGATGACAGATATTAAGCCTTTGTCTGTTGCTGTGCTGGTAAAGATCCTTTCCCATATGGTTGGCTGTCTTTCTAGTTTGGTGGCTATGTCCTTAGCTGTGCAGAAACTTTTAAATTTGTAGTAGTCCCATTTGTCGAGACTCTCCCCTATTTGTTGTGCCCCTGGCACTATATTCAGGAAGTTCCTTCCTGTGCCTATAAGTTCTAGCGTCTTTCCTACTCTGTCCTTCAGTAGTTTCAAGGATTCAGGTCTGATATTGAGGTGCTTGATCCATCTTGGTGCATGGTGATAGGCTTGGGTCTACTTTGAGTTTTCTGCATATGGCTGCCCAGTTCTCCCAGCACCAGTAGTTGAAGAGGCTATGTTTATTCCATTGCATGTCTTTAGCTCCTTTGTCGAATATCAGCTGGCTGTAAGAGTGCGGTTTTATTTCTGGATCTTCAATTCTAATCCATTGGTCTTCTGATCTGTTTTTATACCTGACCTGTTTTTATACCTGTTTTTGTTATGGTGGCCCTATAGTAGAGCTTGAAGTCTGGTATTGTGATACCTCCTGCACTGCTTTCTTTGCCTAGAATTGCTTTGACTATTCTAGGTTTTTTGCTGTTCCATATGAATTTATGGATTGCTCTCTCTATTTCAGTGAAGAATGTAACTGGGATTTTGATAGGGATTGCATTGAATTTGTATAACAATTTGGGCAATATGGCCATTTTCACTATATTGATTCTGCCTACCCATGAGCATGGGAGGTCTGTCCATCTCCTTGTGTCTTCTTTGATTTCCCTTATTAGATTTTTATAGTTCTCATTAAATAGGTCTGTCACATCCTTGGTTAGGTTGATCCCTAGGTACTTTATTTATTTATTTTTTTTGGCTACTGTAAATGGAATTGTTTCCATAATTTCCTTTTTTGCTTGTACAGAAAAGCTGCTGACTTTTGTGATTGATTTTGTATCCTGCTACTTTGCCAAAATGGTTTATTAGGTGTAGGAGTTTGGGGACTGAGTTTTTTGGGTCCTTCAGATATAAGATCATGTCGTCTGCGAATAGGGATAGCTTGATTTCTTCCTTGCTGATGTAGAACCCTTTGATGTCCTCCTCTTGCCTTATTGCTATGGCTAGGGATTCCAGCACTATGTTGAAAAGAAGTGGGGAGAGTAGGCATCCTTGTCTTGTTCCTGACTTTAGGGGGAATTATTTTAGTTTCTCTCCATTTAATACTATGTTAGCAGTTGGTCTGTTGTATATGGCTTTTATTGTTTTGAGGAATGTTCCATCTATTCTGGTTCTCTCCAGAGCTTTTAATAAGTATGGATGTTGTATTTTGTCAAAGGCTTTTTGGGCATCGAGTGAGATAATGTGATTCTTGACTTTAGTTCTGTTTATTTGGTGAATTACATTGATTGATTTACGGATGTTGAATCATCCTTTTAACTGTGGGATGAAGCCTACTTGGTCATGATGTATAATTTTCTTGTTCATTTTCTGGATCCTGTTAGCTAATATTTTATTGAGGAGCTTTGCATCTGTGTTCATTAGTGATATTGGTCTGTAGTTCTCTTTTTTTGTTGGGTCTTTGCCCGGTTTGGGAGTGAGTATGATATCAGCTTCATAGAATGAGTTTGGGATTTCTCCCTCTGTTTCTATTTCACGGAAGAGTTTGAGTAGTATTGGTATTGGCTCCTCACTAAAGGTTTTATAGAATTCGTTGGTGAATCCATCTGGGCCTGGGCTTTTCTTTGTTGGGAGGTTCTTGATTACCCCTTGTATCTCACTAAGTTATTCGTTTATTTAGTTGATTTATTTCTTCTTGGTTCAGTTTGGGCAGTTTATACTTCGCTAAAAATTGATCCATTTCTGTAAAATTATTGTTTTTTAGTGAGTAGAGGTTCTGGAAATAGTTCCTTATGATTGTTTGAATATCATGTGTATTTGTTGTAATTTTTCCAGTGGAGTCCCTGATTTTACGTATATGAGTCTCTTCTTTTTTTTGTAAGTCTTGAGAGGGGTCTGTCAATTTTATTTATTTTCTCAAAGAAACAGCTTTTAGTCTTATTTATTTGTTGAATGGTATTTCTATTTTCAATCAGATTTATCTCTTCTTTAATCTTTGTGATCTCTCTCCTCCTACTCATTTTAGATTCAATCATTTCTTGTTTCTCCAGTTGTTTTAGTTTCATCGTGAGGTTATTCACCTGCTCTGCTTCCATTCTTTTAATGTGAGTGCTGAGGACAATGATCTTGCCCCTCAGTACTGCCTTAGCTGTTTCTCATAGGTTTCTTTGTGATGTATTTTCATTGTCATTGTGGCTTATGAATTCGTTGATTTCATCTTTAATTTGGTCTGTGGCCCAAGTGTTGGATAACAGTGCGGGGTGTAGCCTCCAAGAATGTGTATAGCCTCTGTGGTAACCATTGTTATTGAGGGTTACCTTTAATCCACTGTGGTCAGATATAATACATAGGATGACGTCAATACTTTTGTATTTACTGAGGTTCTTTGTGTGGGCTATGACATGGTCTATTTTGGAGTATGATCCATGGGCTGCTGAGAAGAAGGTGGTTTGGGTCTCTGTAGGGTGGAAGATTCTGTATAGATATGTCAGATCCATTTGGGATATGGTGTGACTTAGGTCCTCAGCTCCCTTGCTAATCCTCTGGGTGTTGGATCTGTCTCTTGGAGAGAGTGGGGTATTAAAGTCACCCACTATGATTGTGTTTGGGTCTATCTTGTTCTGTAGTTCTGTGAGACTTTGCTTGACATATGTAGGGCCTCTTTTGTTCAGTGAGTATACATTCATCACTGTGATGTCTTGATTCTGGATTTTCCTTGTATTAAAATGTAGTTACCTTCTTTGTCTTTTTGAGTTCCTTTTAATGAGAAGTCCAGCTTGTCTGAGATCAGGATGGCTACTCCTACCATTTTGGTAGGGCGTTTGCTTGGAAGATCTTGCTCCATCCTTTCATTCGAAGCCTGTTTTTATCCCTTGCTGTAAGGTGGGTCTCTTGTAGACAACAAATGGCAACTTTTTGTTTGCGGATCCATTCTGCCAGTCTGCTCCTCTTTATCAGAGAGTTTATACCATTTATATTCACAGAGAACAAAGATAAGAGTGCTTTTTCTCCTTCCATTTTCTTGTTAGGCTGTTTTACCTCTTTTTTTTTTTCTTGTCTTAGTGAGCTGCTCTTTCTATTGGGCTCTGGCTGTTGTAGTTTCTTTCTGTTTCTGTCTGTGTGTCCTGTATGATTTCTGTTGGGTGGGATTCCCCTCTTAGAATTCGCTGTAGGGCTGGTTTTATATTCACATACTCCTTTAGATTCTCTTTGCTAAGGAAAGATCTGGTTTTCCACTCCAGCTTGAACTCCAGCTTCGCTGGATATTTTATTCTAGGTTGGCAGTTGTTGGCCTGTAGGACTTGGATGGTGTTCTTTCATTCTCTTCGTGCATGGTAGGTTTGTTTGGAGAGGTCTGCTGTTATTCGGATCCTTTTCCCATTTTAATAAATTTCTTTTTCGCTTTGGCTGCATTCAAAATTTGCTCTTTATTCTTGAGGTCTGAAGTCTTTATTATTATCTGCCTGGGCATGGCTTTTCTATGGTCTGGTCTGCCAGGTGTTCTATAGGCTTCAGTTACCTGTATGAGGTCCTTTGTGAGATTGGGGAAGTTTTACACAATCACTTTATTGAAAATATGTTGAAGCCCTCAGCTCTGGTATTCGGCTCCTTCTTCTGTTCCAATTATGCGCAGATTATATCTCTTGTCTTTGTCCACTAGCTCCTGGATTAGTCTGCCCTGGACCTTTACCGTTTCTTGGAGTGTGGTAATTTTCTGGTTCTTATCGGCTGCATCATCGTGGATTCAAGTGTGGAGTTTCTGGATGTCAGGGAGCTATTTATGGTTGCCAGATCAGCTCTGATCGTGGAAATTTCTTCCTTTAAAGAGGTGTATCTTAAATCTATTTTCTCTTGCATTTCACTTCTCAGGATGTTAAGGTCTTCTTTAACAGAGGTTTGCACTGTATCCATTTTTGCTTCTATTTCTCTCTTGGCTTCCTGGACGCCCTTCGAGACTTCCACTCTAAACTCCTGGAATTGTTTTCTGATTTCGTTTCTGAGGTTTTCCATCATTTCTAGTATCATAGTCTCAGTTGTTTTTTTATTCTCCATCTCCTCTTCAGTCGTACTGCTTTTTGGAGCTGGCGAATTAGCTTGCCCTTTGATGAAATTTGTTATATTTCTTTGTGATTTGCGCATTGGGAGATCTGTGGGTAGCTTCCCTGGTTTGGCTTTGTGCTGGTTCCCACTGGTCCATCAGAGGGAAACTTGTTTGTGTCCTGGCTCTGGGTTTGAGTTTGGCTGTTGAACCTTACTGCCCAATGGGTGAGTGTGACTGTCTCGGTTGTTGGCGAGGTGGTCACCCTCACTGCACTTGGGGGTGGGTAGATTCTGTGTCTTTCTCTGAGGGATAGTGTCCTGCCGCTGTGTTGTGCTGACCCTAGCATGCCCCTGGTGGGGGTTTGCTGGTCGCTGATTCAGCATGGCGTGAGGCTTTTCTCTTCTTTGTTTCTTTTTTCCACTTGGTATCTTGGTCAGAGGAGCTCACCTCTTAGGCGGTTCTCCCACCTGTGTGGATTGCTCAGGGGCCAGTGTTGTTTAGAGGTGGACTCCCCACTTGTGCGAAATGCGCCAATCTGAGTGGGCACTGCCGATGGGGGGTTCTGCCCTCCTGTGTGGGTGCGCCTATCAGAGCAGTCGCTTCCTCTGGGGTGCCCTGCCCACCTGTGCGTGGTATGCCTACCAGAGTGGGCCCCGAGTTGTTGGGGTATGCTTGTGCCCTCCCGCGAGTTTGCTGTGGGGGGCGGTATGTGTGGGCCCCAGTAGGATCAAGTGTCTGGGCGCAGGTTGGTGCCCCCAGACTCTGCGCCTCTGCTGCGAGGGGGGCATGTGATCGTGCCCAGGTGTCCCTGCTGGGCTGGTATTGCCCACCAGCTAGCCTGTGACTTTTGTTCAAAACGTCCCCGAGGACCAGGCGCCTCAGGTGGGGCTTCCAATGCCTGCCAGTCCCCGACCCCTGTTGGGGAGGTGGCAGGGCCATTGCGGCCGGTTCAAGCTCCTCTGCTGCCTTGGCGCTGCTCTGCCCCTGCTAGCTCCTGTGTCCTCACAGAGTCTGAAGGGACCTTTTGCCACCTGATTTGGGGGTTTTTTGTTCCCTCAGGGTGGGGAGGGGGAGGGAGGGAGCTCTAGCTTCTTTGTAGGGTTTGGGTCTCTGATAGCTCATCTTCCATTGGGGAAGGGAGTAATGGGGAACTTACTGGTCCTGGATTGTGTATGTGTCCCGCGCTGTTGTTAGCCCTTTGGGGCTGTGGTGCTGGGGTGCGGCGATTGGTCGTTTGGTGGTGGTGGCCCGGCTCTCCCCTTCTGCACTGCCCAGTTCCCCTGCCACTCACGTCCGATCCCGGCCGTGCAGTCCTGCACCTCCCGTCCGCCACTGTCTGTCTCTATCAGTCCGTGCACCCCCTGGGGTCCATGGAGTCCTGCTGTCTGGACTCTGCGTTGCTGGCGTGACTTTTCGGCAGTTGGTTTGTTGGTGCCGGGTCCCCTTTCCCAGCCTGGCCCTGTTCGGGCCAGGGTGGGCAGGTGGGGGGAGGGTACCCCGGAGATTTTCCGGCTCCATGCAGGTTATAGGCTCTTCTTTTTTTAAATTTTCTTTTCGTTTCCTGCGTTTCTCTGTTGCTTCTGGCTGCTGGGTTTGCTGGGTTCTTTATGGGGTGTTGAGTGCTGGAGTTCCCAGCTCGTTATTCAGTTAATATTTTTTCTTGTTTGGTACATTTAATGTTTTCAGTATAATATGCCTTAGAGAGGTTCTCCTCTGATCTTATCTATTTGGCTTGAACTCAGGGCCTGAGTACTGTCCCTGATTTCTTTTTGCTCATATCTAACACTACCTCTTGACACACAGTGCCACTTCCAGCTTTTTCTGTTTATGTGGTACCGAGGAATTGAACCCAAGGCTTCCTGCATGCTAGGCAAGGACTCTGCTACGAAGACACATTCTCAGCCCCCATAATATCATTTTAAAATTGCTTTATTATTGTATTCATAATATCTTAAAGCTTAAGAATGACAGCTTGGTCTGGCAGTAAATACACTTATCCTGAACGCAGCTCCTAGAATTCAAGAACTTCAACAGCTGCTGATGCAGTCTCTACAATGATCCTTAGCAAGTGGAACTCACTTCTTGCTAGGGAAAGTAAAATCTCTAATCACTACATCTTTGAACTCCATGCCATTTAAACTTCCCAGTGAGTTCACATCAGACCATATCCTTCTCCATGGTCACTTTTTATGGCCATCCTCCAATTACACACTGCAACAAGGTGTGACAAGACTTTCAGAGCTGTGCTTATTCCTTGTTTTGAAGTTTCCAGAATATCTTAATCTCAAATATTACATACTCTCTTAAGATGATACTTTACTATAGTTCTCTGAGGTAAGTGGAACAATAAAATGTCTTCCTTTTCTGAAACTAGTCTGCTACACTGGAATGGGCATTGTCATACCAATCTCTGAAATGTCTTTAGGGTATATAGAAAGTGTAGGCTAGTCCAGCTACAGTTTGTAGTACGTCACCATGACCATCTAACTTAATGTATAGCTGTGTCTTCAACTTCCTTTCTCAACTAAGAAGCCAGTATTGGAGTCTTTTCTACGTTTCTCTATTGCCTTTCTCTTTGTACATTTTGGCAACTCCTTCCTGATTTCATATACTCTTCTTTTTCTTCCCTCAAAATACTGTCTCTACTTTGCTTCCCATATTATTCTTATTCATAGAATCAATTATAATCTGTCATCAGTGCCTACCTTCATGATTAATATTCTAATTATAATTATAAATATTTTCTTAGCCTTAAGATGAGTTGCTTTCCTCTTACTGTTTTCAATGATTCTCTTGCCTTTAGCCTTTAAAATTTATATTGTAAAATGTTTTGTTTAAGAGCACTTTACAGTAAATGTTGGGTTTGGTTAGTCTTTCTAGGCCTGGATGTTAATTCCCCTCCCTCTCTAGATAAGAGTAGTTTCTGTTTTATTAAATAAGCTTGTGTTGCTTTACTTTTTGTTGTTCTTTAGGGAACATCAATAATGTGTACATAGTTCTGCTTGACAGTATCATAATTCTCAGATATTTCTTAACACTGTTAGTTTTAATGTTATAGGTCTACTGAAGCATGGAGATAGAGTTTGGTCTCTAGCCTGGGGTTTCACAAGCCCACTTGGCACTAGGAAACTCTTGAAATTGCACCTCAAAATCCTCTTTTTTTCTTTTTTGCCAGTCCTGGGTCTTGGACTCAGGGCCTGAGCACTATCCTTGGCTTCTTTTCGATCAAGGCTAACATGCTACCACCCACAGCACCTCTTATGGCATATTTCATTTATGTGGTGCTGAGGAATTGAACCCAGGGCTTCATGCATGCTAGGAAAGCACTCTACCACTAAGCCATATTCCCAGCCCCTCAGAATCCCCTCAGAAGGCTTGATCTGCAGCTGCTATTTTGGTGTCTGACACTGGTTGGACTGGCCCAGAGATATATCCATAAGTCCCAACCTGGCGATAAGTTGGAGTTGAGGCTGTGCAGAAGGGTTCTGACCTAGTCTTGAACTATGGCTTGGTAGTGGTATAAATCTGAAGACCATGTGAACTGGTCTGATTCTGTACAAACTAATCTGGTACTTCAAAGGGAGGACTCGATGGGCTTATAGTCTATATTCTTGATGTATGGCCTGGATATTAGATTTGCAGCTATTAGCCTAGTGTCTGGAACATCAAGGATCAACCTATTCCTGGGGTCTGTGGATGTCATCCTGAATTCTAGCCAGCCTAGGTCTTGAACAATTTGAAAGTTCTGTCTATCGGAGCCATATAAATATTAGGGACAGTGTGTAGTCTGTGGCCATGGGTGTTGTGTAGCGCTGAAGTCTTTGAGTGATGGAGGATTGACTGGGACTATGGCAGTGTATCAGTCTTGGAGTTTGACTGTGTGGGCTAGCCTGGTGCTGCAGAAATACACTGGGGCCAGACTGATAGTGAGGCAGACTTGGAGATGGAGTTTGCCTGATCAGTGTCCTAGTCTGTAGCTCCTCATTATTCAAGTTTTTCAAAAGATTGTAGTTATAGGTACATAATATTGAGTTGATATAACTAAAAGGGTTTACTGATGGATTCTAATGAAATTTTAGAATATATAATTTTTGTTAAAATTAAGAAAAGGGGCAGGGGATATGGCCTAGTGGCAAGAGTGCTTGCCTCGTATACATGAGGCCCTAGGTTCAATTCCCCAGCACTACATATACAGAAAATGGCCAGAAGTGGCGCTGTGGCCCAAGTGGCAGAGTGCTAGCCTTGAGCAAGAAGAAGCCAGGGACAGTGCTCAGGCCCTGAGTCCAAGCCCCAGGACTGGCCAAAAAAAAAAAAAAAAAAAAAAAAAAAACACCTCTAAAATTAAGAAAGATACAAAATCTTTCTCCAAGAATATGAAAACAGTGCAGCCAGCATGACAGTTTTCAACTACTAAATTTCAAAAGATGTAGCTCATATTATTCTAGCAACTCTATGGCATTAATGTAGTCTTAGCACATTGATCAGTTTCATTGGAAAAAGATAAAAGAACTACAATTATACACTATTTAAGAAATCTGTAAAATTTCAGTTTTTACCAATGTCCAAAACAGTGGTTATTTACCAGAGCTGAGTATCTATTAATGCATATAATCCAGGATAGTTTTTTAATGCAAATTTCATTGACCCATTGAGTGATTGTTATTAGTGGATCTTGAAACAGTTCTCAGATATACTTATGTCTTTAAAACATTCCACATTCATTTTAATGGCTATATTTAAGTGGGAATCACAGGAATATTATTTTATGACTCAATTATCTTTAATTTTTTCCTAAGTAAACTAGTACTTATTTAATGATGAGTATGTTTCAGGCTTTGTGCTGCTTGCCTACAGTTTCAGGAAGTAAAAAATAGTTTTACTAGGCTGGGAATATGGCCTAGTGATAGAGTGCTTGCCTTGAATTCATGAATCCCTAGCTTTGATACCTCAGAACCACATATATAGAAAAAGCCAGAAGTGGTGCTGTGGCTCAAGTGGCAGAGTGCTAACCTTGAGCAAAAAGATGCCAGAGACAGTGCTCAGGCCCTTAGTTCAAGGCCTAGGACTGGCCAACAAATAGATAGTTTTACTCAGACAACCCTATTTTGATTTAATTTGTTTTATATTTAAGAATTTGGTGAGGAGAGATTGCCTAAGAGTTCTTCATGTTGCTGAAATATTATTCATGATAATAATGTTGACTATTACTACACATAATTTCAATTAGAGCATCTTTTTACATTTTTTTTACAGAGATGAAATAAACACCGGAACATCAGATGATTCCTGTGAGTGAGAATTTAGTCTTTAAAATTCAATATTTTATATTTGAAAATAGTTTTAGTCACAAATAACCAGTTTCTTTTATTAAATGTGGTAAAAGAAGATTTTCCTTAATTTCTATTAAAATTTAAATAAACACATACATATGCACATGAGTATGTTGGATTATGAGTATAAAATATTTTTGAGTTTGGATAAACTTACTTATACAAGTGAAAGATTTACTTGTTTATATAAAGTGAAAGATTTACTTTGTTCTTTTCCTCATATTACAAATCAGCTTGAAGGAATAAATCCTTGTGTTTAAATATTACAATTACAACATCCAAAATAGGAAAGGTAAATATAAAGATATGAAGTAATTGTTCAATAGCTTCTACTTTAGGCAAGTTCTTACTATACTGAACTGAAATATGACTAAAATAGTATGTTTATGTGTAATAGTTTCATTTCTTCAGGAAATGTAAAAAAAATCTATAATATTGTGATTAAGAGCACAAACTCTGAGGGCAAACTGACTGATATTTGCTATCTTTATGATCTGTGGCCAGAAATTTAACCTGTGTTTCATTTTTCACATATTAGTCAGTTATGTTACATAGTTTTAAAAATAAGAATTACATCCGTTTCCATATCTGGAGTGTTTAGAATATGGTATTGCACATAGCAAATACCACATAGCTTCTGTAGTTCCAATGCTATTATTGCTAAAACTACTATACTCTATAATGCCGCTTTCCTTGTTAAGAGAGTAATGACATATCTCATTAGCTAGACCTATTCTGAATGTTTTCCCCGGTTCCTATATTGACATATTTTCCAGCTAATTTGGTCTTCCTGATGCCTTTATTGTGGATGACCTTAAGTATGTGTATGCAATTCCTTAAATATCAGTTTCTAGAACTGAATGCTGTATTTTGTATTTATGGTCCTACATATCTCTGACTTAGGACAACACAGAGGTCAAGAGGGTGATAAAATATCAGATTCTATCAGTCAAGAATATAGGAATGACAGAGGTGATAATAATTTCTGTTATCTAATCAAAATGATGTGAGGAAAAAATCAAAATAGAAAAGATAATGAAAATATCTAAAAGGAAACACTGAATCTTTATTTTTTATCTTTATTCATTTATAAGAGTATTTTTCCATTGTGACTTAAGAAATGCTTATAATCTTGGTTTAATATAAAAATATAATTACAAATGTTATTTTAAAAAATTCAGTGCTCCAGAGAGTATAACTATATACCTGTTATACCATTATATATCTTAATAGTACATTATCTTAAATAATAAATTTCTTACTCAACTATTCTTTCTTGCTGATATAAGTCCATCTACCAGTTCTAAGTTATGATACTCTCTCTTTTCAGTTAGCGAAACTAGTGAAAAATCATGGAATCAAGAGCATTTTGTTTTGACATTTCCCAAACCACCTGTGCCAGATAGAAAAGAGAGATCAAG
The DNA here is from genome assembly GCF_023159225.1 of Perognathus longimembris pacificus. Classification (NCBI taxonomy): domain Eukaryota; kingdom Metazoa; phylum Chordata; class Mammalia; order Rodentia; family Heteromyidae; genus Perognathus; species Perognathus longimembris. The sequence continues at coordinate 52,663,484 of NC_063188.1, read as the reverse complement.
CCCTTCAGAACCACAAATCATGGTTCTTGTGAGTTGAAAAAAATATCAATTTATACCTACTATGTTTATGTAACATATATATATATATATGAGTAAGGTGTATATAAATTAAATTTGACCATGAAGAAACAGATTTTAAAATTTATATTTCTCTGTAGATTTCCCCTACCTGGTTTATAGCAAACTTTTAATTTTACATGGTCCACCACTTGGAATTCATTATTTTTCTAATAAGTTAGACAAGCTAGAAATCCTAATGATAATGACAGTGCCTATCAGGACGTTTATTATTGGCCAACATATCTAAACCTTACATCTTAGAACAGGAGCCAGTTTTATGACTTCCATTTTCTTTCATCTGAAATTCTAGACATTTGATACCAGAATATTTATGTTTTCTGTTGTTTCTATAAACTGGAGTTATTTTATCAATTAGCCAAAAGCACAACTAATATACATAGAGTAGCCACGGTGATATAAAACACCTTAAAGCATCTCTCAAAGCAAAGTTATAGTCAGTGAATTTATTCAAAGTTTGTTCATTACATGTGTAATGATCCAAATACTATGCTTCTGTTCATGATCCTCCTTTAGTCCCATATGACAATTGTGTAGTTGGAACCTCTACAGAGCAGATCAAATAGTTTAATATGTAAATCAATCTTTGTAGCCACCAATTACAATTACATTTGTCAAATATTTTGGTGTGAGCAAAAAATAAATCAAAACACTACAACAAAATTAATATGAACTGAATATTTTTGTTATATCCTTTTTTAGTATTTCACAGTGTGAAGGGGGTCAGACTTCCAATTTTACCAGATAAATTAAAAGCATACAAAGAAATTGGGATAGGCCCAAACACTATAACTTGCACAGAATAACATGACAAAATTCAAGATCATCTTATTTACTGCTAACATGAGGAAGAAGGGTTCAAAGGAATTCACCATTAATTTGAGGGTAACACTTAGATGTTGTGGCTTATTGTGGGTCTGATCCAATTCTAATATGAATTATCAAGGGAATTTTGTCTCCCTTAAAATCATCTAATTTCCAAAATGGGGTTTTATCCCCTCATGCGCATGCACACACACACACACACACACACACACACACACACACACACACACAGAATTTTAAGTAGTTAGTGAAAAGATAAACTATTTTTATGTTGCAACGTAAAAATGTAAATTATCCACAAATGACTGTCATTATTCTATCCAATCTTTTTCAGAAGCAAAACCAAAACAAAATTGAGAAAGATCGAATGTCAATTGATATGTGGATGAGGCATTCTTTAAGAGAACTTCTCCAAACACCATCAATTTCTGTACCTGTCATGACACAAACTCCATCCATACACCCTTATGCTTGTGAAACCTTTCCTATAAGAGAAGAGATTAAAAAACCTGAAGATAGTGGGAAAATAACAACTTTGAAAGAAAAGTTAAAGAACAAAACAGGTCCATGTGCAACAAGTCCAGAATCCAAAAAGATAGTGAAAGGTGTTATATCTAAAACAATTAATGAAGCTGATAAATTTCCATCAAAATCATTACACAAAAGTGAACTATTTAAAAAGTCGAAGACCAAATCAGAAACAAATCCAGAATCCAAATACTGTAATGCAACTTCAAAAAAAGCATTAAAAGAAGTTAAGAAAGAGCCAACACTTTCTGAAGGGACAGATACTGAATCCATACATATAAATAAAAATCCAAAGACAGACTTCATGAACATCGTAAATGAAGATTATTACAACAAATCAAGGTCTTGCTCAATAAATAGGAAGATAGTGAAGGGTTTAAAGGTGTCTGATATTACATATCTTGATTCTTACAATCAGACAATAAATTGCTCACAGAACAATTCAAAGAGGCCTTCAAAGAAGGCTGCAAAGAAGACCTCTGATGCTGAATCCGGAGACTTGAAAGACACAAAGAAGAGTAAGAAAGATGCAAAGAAAGGTGACAAGAAAAAGGAGTCAAAGAGGGATGAAGAGTCTAGTGATATTGAATCTGGAGACACAGAAGTTGCAAAGAAAGATCCAAAGAAGGGTAAGAAAGATTTAAAGAAAGGTGTCAAGAAAAAGAATTCAAAGAAGGATGTAGAATCTAGTGAGGCTGACTCAGGAGACACAGAAGTTTCAAAGAAAGATTTAAAGAAGGGCAAGAGAGGTTCAAAAAAAGATGACAAGTTCAAAGATTCAAAGAAAAGTACAGGGTCTGTTGGAGCTGAATATGAAAACTCAAAAGATTTAAAGAAAGATCCAAAGAAAGGCAAGAAAGGTTTGAAGAAAGAGGAAAAGAAAGATATAGGCACTACGGATTCTGAATCTGAAAAGGACTTGAGGAAGGGTAAGAAAGATATCAAGAAGGAAAGGAAAACAAATTTACAGAAGCCTCCTCAGATCTCAGAGTCTACTGATGCTGATTCTGAGTCTGAAAGTGACTCAAAACAGGCTAAGAAAGATCCAAAGAAGGGGAAGAAAGATTCAAAAAAGGAAGGTGACAAAAAGAAAGATACGAAAAAGAATGTAGTGTCTACTGAAACTGAGTCTGATGTGGAGCCAAAGAAGGGTAAGAAAGATTTAAAGAATGAGGGTAAAGGTGCAAAAACTTTCAAGAAAAATGCAGAATCTACTGATGTTGAACTCTCAGATTCACTGTTGTCTAAGGTTAAGAAATTTGATGATTCTGATATCACATCCATAGATTCAAAGAGGGAAATACCAGAAACAAAGAAAGGATTCAGACTGCTAGCCAAAAAGACTACTTTCAGAGAAATGGGGGAAATAACATCTACAAATAGAATTCCTTCATCAAGAGAAAGAGCACCACTTCCACCTTGTGAGCTTTATCTACAGTCACCTAAGATCAGACGTATCTGCCAGTGCAACTTGCCTCCTACACCTCCTAGGCCAAGATATGCTCCTTTGGTAAGTTTATTCATTTTATGTCATGCCAAATTGGGTTCTTAAATGAAAGAGTTTTCAAAGTATAAGTGTTTATAGTCTCTAAATAATAGTTCTCTTATACTCTAATGCTGGCCAAGGTTGGAATTCATAGGTAAGGAAAGAGAAGTCCTTCAAAATGACTAAAACAAGTTACAAAATTTGTTGAACATTTTAAGAGAATTATTTTGACTACTACCAAGAGAAATAATTTGCAGTTTAAGTATAGCAGGGTCATTTTACAAGAACTTTTAATTGTCCTATTCTACACTAAGGAAAAAACCAAACTAAAAATTGACGAAAACTTCTACAAGGGCATATTTAGGTAAGATATAAAGGCATTTTTTCCAGGAACTCACTAAATATGACCAGTAAACATGCAATTAGCCAAAATTTGTACACGACAGGTGGAAATATACCAAAATTCAGGTGTGAGAAAAATTTTATCTATTCAAATTCAAGCTTTTTGTGGTACTCAGGGCCTCCCATGCTAGGCAGGTACCCTACTGTTTAAGTCCTGTCTCCAGCCTATTTTGTTCTAGTTATTTTAGAGATAAGGTTTTGCTTTTGGGGGGTCAGCCTGGATGATGACCTTTCTATTTTACACTTGCTGCAGTAGCTGGGATGACAGGCACTTGCCACCACACTCAGCTATTACTGAGATAGAATTTTTAATTAATTAATTAGTTAATTGTCAAAGTGCTGTACAGAGGGGTTACAGTTTCATAAGTAAGACATTGAGTACATTTCTTATCAAACTTGTTACCTCCTCCCTTATTTTTCTCCCACCTTCCCCTCTCCCCAATTCCCTTGCCCCCAGTTGTATAGTTGGTTTACAGCATACTGTCTAGCCTCAAACCACCATTGTCTTTATCTGTTTCCCTAGTAGCTGAGATTATAGCCACCACAGCCAGCTGAACTAAACATTTTATGAGCCTTTTGTATTATGATCCTTGCTGAATACCTGAATACAAAAGTTAACTTTTGAGAAGCAAGTCTCTCTCTCTCTCTCTCTCTCTCTGTCTGTCTGTCTCTCTCTCTCTCTCTCTCTCTCTCTCTCTCTCTCTCTCTCTCTCTCTCTCTTTCTCTCTCTCTCTCAACTGTATTTCTCAGTGTAAGTCCTTCTCCTTGGGAAAAAATATTTTTTTTCCTCACTCAGGAGATTATCTCTTGTATGTCTCTCTCCAATAGTCTATGTTTGCTAAACTTAACTAGATCTCACTTTGGAAGGAGGAATTCCTACTACGTAGATTTTTGCCCTCTCATTCAGTATTTCTCTGATATTTACTTGAGGTGTAACTCAACCATGATGCTTTACTGTAAGACTTTTTCTGACTTCTACTTTCATTGTATGAATTGTCTGTTTTTCAGCATGGAGATGATGTCTTCTGTCACGCTAAACTTAGGCCACTGGAACATCTTTAAATATTATATATGTAACCTTTCCCCTAGTTTCCTTATACTTCTCTTTAGTTCTTTCTTCTTCTAAATTTTGGATTTTTTATTGTGAAAGTGAAGCACAGAGGGTTTTCAGTTTCATTTGTAAAGGAATGAGTACATTTCTTAAACAACTTGTTACCTCCTCCCTCATTAGTCAACACTTTGTCCTAATTATTTTAGAAGCATTGGATGGAAAACAGAATAACAAACTGTGAATTTAGAGTGCTAGTGAAGAGATCCATATCTGAGAATAAAATAAAAACGTCATTAGTATAAGGTAAAAAAATAGGGACAGATGCAGTGCTTTACTTCTGTGATCATACATACTCAGAAGTAAAGTTCAGAAGGATTGTGATTTGAGTCTGACTCTGGTAAAATGTTCTCAAGACCCCATCTCAGCCCATGAAAAGATGAGCATGGTGACAGAGACGTCATCACAGCTCTGTGGGAAGAGTAAACAAGAGGACTGATGTTCAGGGTACCCCATGCATAAATATAACATTTCATTTGAAAAATAATAAAAGGGGAGTTGGAGATTTGACTCAAGTGATGTAGCACCTGCTTGAAAAGTATCAGATCTTGTGTTCAAACCATAGCTGCCAAAAAAGCAGGAGTTAAGGATGTTGCTCAGTGGTAGCATGCTTATTTAGCATATATGAGGCCCTGGATTTGATTCTTAGCACATCAAATAGGAAGGAAGGAAGGCAGGAAGGAAGGCAGACAGACAGGCAGGAAGGAAGGAAGGAAGGAAGGCAGGAAGGAAGGAAGGAAGGAAGGAAGGAAGGAAGGAAGGAAGGAAGGAAGGAAGGAAGGAAGGAAGGAAGATGAAAATACTGACTATAGCGAACAATCGAAGTAACCCTGTAAGATAATTTTGCATCTAATATAATGACACTAAATACATGACACATATAATCGCTGGTGCTGGTGGTTCATGCCTGTAATCCTATCTACCCAGGATGCTAAGATCCGAGGATCATGGTTCAAAGCCAGCTTTGACCGAAATATTCATGAAGCTCTTATATCCAATTAACCAGCAAGAAGCCAGAAGTTTAACTGTAGCTCAACTGGCAAAGCACCAACCTTGGGCAAAAATACAAAGAGACAATGTCTAGTCCCTGAGTTCAAGCCAGTACTGGCCTAAAAATACATTACACATATATGCTATCCTTATTTACATTTATCAAATATAATTTTATGTGTTATCTTTATATTATACAATTTACAGCTAGTGAGGCCTAAGTGACTGTGGTAAATTTTCTCACTGATGACTGCAGGAGGGGACAAAAATAATCAGGCTTAACTAAATTCTGGGCACATACAGGAACAAATAGCAAGAGTGTTAATGAGACAATGACATTTCCTCAGTAATTTCACTCTGAAATATATTCTGACAAGAATGATTACAGAGAAAGCAAAATACACAACAATGGTGAGAGGAACATGGCAATATATGTATATGTATTTAAATATGTATATATGTGTATAAACACATATATGCTTATAAACATGTTTCTATGTGTACTTAAATAATAAATGATGAAGCTTGGAGAAAATATGTATAGGAGAAAAATAACACTATAATATTAAGAGGAATAAGGAAAACTATGATAAGATTACAATTAAGAAAGAAATACATATGTGTCTGTGTGTGTGAACAAACACTACACAGTAACATGTAAACATGCTATCATTGTCATGAAATTTGGAGTTGCTATTAGTTGTTTTTAATATATATTTTAACCTTATAATCTCAGTTTTAATAGTTCTAGTCCATCAATGTACTTAAAATAGTGAGAACTGAGACTAATAATGTGACATTAGTAGACTGATTCCTATTTTAAACAATGAAGACTAGACTAACATTTAGTACTTTACCCCCTTCAGTGGCCATTAGAATCATTTAGGAGCTTTTTGGTATCTACATTTCTTAATTCCATCTTCAGAGACTTTGAGTTAGTATGAAGTTGAGAACAGAGACCTTAATTTTTAGAAGAAATAAGATAATTGATATAATTGATATCAAAGTTCCTTTTATTGTTGACATTGTGTTTTGGTATAGTCCTTAACACATCAAGAACTCTCTATAATTTATGGCATTGTACTTACATTCTCTTTTATTTTGTCCCACAGCCTGAAGCAAAATGGATCCACAAGCTGCTTTAGAGAACAACTGAGCACTTGGTTTCACAGAATGGCTTTCCTAGAGCATGTTCTGTTAACATAAGCATCTCTAGTGTGTAACTGTAATCAATAAAAGCAGGTGTTGCATGGTTACCACAGTAGTTTTCATATGTTTTAAGTGAATTATACAAAAAACTTCTCTATTATCTGAAATAATGCAACAAAAATAATGTCACAATTAACTCTTTATTCTCTTAAGCCATATTCTAGAACCATTTCTGAGTTTCTGATAAAATATAGCAAATTTCCTTTGGATGTCTTTATCGTATGTTCTTAATATATTTTAACTTAGCATATAAAAAGATTAATAGAGTGTGTGCACTCCTAAAAGTAAAATACCTATATTTAGACATTAACCCATACTAATGATTTTTTTTTCTTGCTAAATCAAGAAATAACAACCAGGCTCCAGAATTTTCTAACTATCCAATACTGTTCTTGTAGAATACAGTTGTAGCAAGAAATCTGATAAATCAGTTTATTGAGATGCCTCACTTCAATATCTGATCACCCTTGATAGGTGATATGATCCAGTACTTCATCCCAGGAGATGTCTGATCATCCTAGAATCCTGTTAGGTCAGTTTAGTCAGAACCCTCTGCTTCCTCTAAATAGTTTTCCATTCATTTAAAAACAGGATCCTTAGCTGTAACTTCCCATTTGTCCATGGTATATTTAGAGCTGATGTCAATCTCTCTTTACTGAACCTCATTGATGTAATTTCCATCCCTATCATGACAGGCTAAGCTCAGTCTCTTTTGTAGCTATGACTAAAGATGTGAGCCACCAGTTCCAAGTCTTGATAGATTTTTTCATTGGAACACTGGGATCAGATCCAAGTATCAACCCTTCAGATCCAGGAAGCATGCAAAGGAACATGACGCTATATGGTAGCATCTATGCTGTTTCCTTGCTACCATTCTTTTAAGTAATCAATCTTTTCTCTCTGGTAGCTTTAAGGATCCTTTCTTTTCTCTCTATTAGTCCTGTGTGGACTACAGTGTGGCAGTAGAATGTTCTTGTTGGGCCTGGCCTTTTTGGTGTTCAAAGTCTTCTTGTATTTATATTTCTTCTTGTATTTCTTTGTATTTTTTTATGTTTGGGAAGTTCTCTCCTAGAATTCTGTTAAATATGTTTTCTATCCATTTAGTTGCCTGCTCCTCTCCTCCACTGATACCTATTAGCCTTAAATTAGACATTCTACCTGAATTTCTTGTAAGCTCTTTTTTTGTTTCTTATATTTATTCTGGGCATTTGGCTCCTGTTCTTTTTTTTCAAATTTTTATTATCAAACTGATGTACAGAAAGGTTACAGTTTCATACGTTAGGCACTGGATACATTTCTTGTACAGTTTGTTACCTTGTCCCTCATACCCCCCTCCTTCCTCCCCCTTTCCCTCCCCCCCCCACGGAGGTGTTCAGTTCACTTACACCAAACAGTTTTGCAAGTATTGCTTTTGTAGTTGTTTGTCTTTTTTTTTTTACCCTGTGTCTCTCAAATTTGGTATTCCCTTTCAATTTCCTACTTCCAATACCAGTATACACGGTTTCCAATATACTCAGATAAGATTACAGAGATAGTGTAGGTACAACCACAGGAAGGTGATACAATAACATCATCAATAATAGAGGCTACAGATATACATAGGACGTTGAAAGTAGTTACGACTGTTTCCATAACATGGAGTTCATTTCACTTAGCATCATCTTATGTGTTCATAAGGGTATAGCTATTGGGCCTTGTGATGCTCTGCTATGACTTGCCTAAACCTGTACTAATTATTCCCAATAAGGGAGACCATAGAGTCCATGTTTCTTTGGGTCTGGCTCACTTCACTTAGTATAATTTTTTCCAAGTCCTTCCAATTCCTTACAAATGGGACAATGTCATTCTTTCTGATAGCTATTCTGTCTTCAATCCCTGAGGCCCTGTCTTCTCTGCCATATATTTTGCTGTCAAGACTCTCTACTTTTTTCATTACTTTGCCTTCTAATTGGTCTCTTTTAAGTACTTCAATCTGTTTATTGAAGTTTTCATTTAGGTCTTCTATTGATGCATTTACACCTTTGGTTTATCTGTGTCTTTTTTAATATCCTTTAACTAGACATCTAATATTTTTTGCCTTCTCTTGGAACTCACTAAGCTTTCTGTTTGTAGACTCCATGATTTCTACTACTAATCGTTGGCTAGTCGCCTCATGTTCACAAATTGCCTTGTATAGGCTTTCTATCATTTCATTAGCCATATTTATCAGCAATGTTTTTGAACCATGTTGAACCACGTTGAAAACTATTGATTGTTTGTTCTATTTTCTATGGGAACCCAACTTCCTTGACTTAACATTTTTCTTATTTTCCTGTGGTTTGATCTTCCCATTTGGAAACTCGATTGATTTTAATTTTGGGGGGACTGTAGCCTTCTTAATATAATGTCTCTGCATTTTTTCTTGATAAGCCAGTTGAAGTTTTGATAGTATGTTGAGTTCTGCTTATTTGAGGTCAGATTTCGTTGAGATCACTAATTGTAAGATTAGAATATAATGATGTTGAAACATTGTGATGTCAACATTTGTATATCAGTTGAAAAAATGAGGTTTGGCAAGAGAGTCACGGAGAGGAGTAGTTTTTCCCATGAGAGATGCCTAATGTTATAGAGGAGTTACATTAATAAGGAAGAAAAGGAAGCCAGGAAATGGTTGCAAAGGAAGAGACTGATGAAGAAAAGAGAGACTTTGTGGTCCACCCAGCTGAAAAAAATCAAGTCAATTCATCACAGTCCCTAACCTTAATGTGGCCTACTCTAAACAGCTTAAATCAGTTGTTGGCATTCCCATATCTAAGAACACCTTTACTTTTGGTGGAGAAGGGTATTATGGCGAGGGAAAGGAGATTATATAAATATTTTTTAACTGATGAGTAATTCAATTTTAAGAGTCAATATGAACTATGACAAAATTAAACAAAAAGAAGAAAAAGCACCAAAACTGAAATCACAACAAAACAAAATATAAACAAAAAACAAACACAAAACACAAAAGCTGTATAGACTTTAAATAAGAGATTTTAATTTATAGATAGGTATTCCCCTATATAAATATGCTAAGAGATTTTAATTTATAGATAGGTATTCCCCTATATAAATATGCCTTTCTTTTTTGATGGAGGAGGGTATTATACTGAAGAAATGGAAAGTATATATATTTGTACCTAGTGAGAAAATACATTGTAAAGGTCAGAACAAAACAAACCAAAGCAAAAAGGAAAAAGGACAAACAAACCAAACGAACCAAAATAGGAACAGAAACAAACAAAACAATACTAACAGTTCTTTCTAGCATCTGATCGTGGGACTTGGGGAAATTTCCTAAAAGGCTAGATAACCGTCAAAATCCTCTTACATTCTATGTTATGTCTTTCTTTTTTTTTTTGCATCAGTCCTGGGCCTTGAACTCAGGGCCTGAGCACTGTCCCTGGCTTCCTTTTGCTCAAGGCTACCACTCTGCCACTTGAGCCACAGTGCCACTTCTGGCCATTTTCCATATATGTGGTACTGGGGAATTGAACCCAGGGCTTCATGTATATGAGGAAAGCTCTCTTGCCACTAGACCATATTCCCAGCCCCCTTTAAAAAAAAAAAAAACTTTTGAGTCAAGTTTGCAGTTCAATGCCAACACCTGACAATTATACAAATTGATTTTTCAAATCTGTAACTTCAATCTTGTGTGGATATTAGGGAAAATAAAAATGGATTTTGATGCTTGCTTTGTTAATTCACTAGAGTTTTTACATAACAGGCAATGAGGTGGAAGAAAATCTCTATTTGACTACAGATTAAGTATCCTTTATCCAGAATGCTTGGAAATATATAACATGAGGTATGTTGGTAATGGGACCCAAATCTAAACATAAAATTCATTTATATTTAATTTATACCTTATACACATAGCCTGAAGATAATTTTATAAAGTGTTTTGAATCATTTTTGTATGAAATGAAGATTCATTGTTTAAAAACTATAAACAAAAATAAACAATTTTGAAACCAAGACTAAATAAAATATGCAATCAGTAACAATGAAAAAATAAAACCAGAAATAGGCATATGCATGACAATAAAACAAGCTGAGAAATCTCATAGCCTCTAAAAATGTATTTTTCAATAACTTTGTCAGGAGACGCTCTGTCTCAAGAAATGCACTATGGGGCTGGGAATATGGCCTAGCAGTAGAGTATTGGTTCGCATACTTGAAGCTCTGGGTTCGATTCCTCAGCACCACATATATAAAAATAGCCAGAAGTGGTGCTGTGGCTCAAGTGGTAGAGTGCTAGCCTTCAGCAAAAAGAAGCCAAGGACAGTGTTCAGGCCCTAGTTCAAGCCCCAGGACTGGCAAAAGAAAAAGAAAAGAAAGAAATGCACTATGCCCTATAGAACTGGAGTCTCTGTATTTGTTCTCCACTGAAATCTGCACCTATCTGCCTAGCCGAAATCTAGGTAGCATGGGTGGGGCTCCTTAGTTCACAGATAAGAGGTGGCTCTTGTCTAAAGCCTAGTTTCTGCCCAGAAGGCTGTGCTGGGACTTATCTTGATTCAGCAGAGTTCTTCAATATGGGAGTGCGGGGCATACCTAGATTCCCAGTCTCCTATAGCCAGGAAATAAACTAGATTTTTAACACCTATCTGATTTTTTGCAGGGAGACTTTAGGCACTTTAGGATTTGAAATTCCAACGTGCTCTGCAGGTCGAAGGGAGTACTGGAATTTTTAAGACAAACCACATTGCTGCTCACTGCTGTGGGGATAAGGCTGTGTCCCACTGGTCTTTTTTCATAGCCAGTGAGGCATGGTGAAAGATATCAGAATTCCATTCCCTTTTCTCCGTATGGTGCCACTGGAGGCCTCTTTGCCCCTTTCCAAAATGGCACATTTCTCCAGTAGGGCCAAAGGGGTTCAATGTGAGATGCAGTTGCTCACTCAATGCTGTTCTCCCAAGGGAGATGTCTCTGGTGGGGTACTCATGGTTCCTGGTGATGGCTTAGACTGTCCAGTAGGAATCGTTTCTGTGTCTGGATGTGTGTGTTTTGGATGTGCATCTCTGTTCCTGCTTTATCCCTTTTGGGCTCTTTAAATTCCATACTGAAGGAATGCTTTGAACCTAGGACAACCATGGTGGCTGTGCCTCCTCACTAAGCACCTCTTCACAGGTTTCTGTCTTCTTGTGCAGGATGTATATAATATTTTTAGTGTATATCTCTGTATATTATAGCTTAATTAGTATGATACTTTAGACGTGGAGTACTCTGCCCCGCTTTCAGATCTTTATTTATAAGTATGCATCGCATGAAAATTAATGTTGGAGTTAGTTGTACAGGAATTATCATTAGGATTATATTTAATTTTCCATTTAGTGTTAATGTTAGGATTAAGAAATCCATGTTATAGAAACGATTGTTATATCACAGTTGTAACTACTTTCAACGTCCCATGTGTATCTATAGCTTCTATTATTGATGATGTTCTTGTATCACCTTCCTGTGGTTGTACCTGCACTATCTCTGTAATCTTATCTGAGTATATTGGAAACCATGTATACTGGTATTAGAACTAGGAAACTGAAAGGGAATACCAAAATTGAGAGACACGGGGTAAAAAAAGAAAAACAACTACAAAAGCAATACTTGCAAAACTGTTTGGTCTAAGTGAACTGAACACCTCATGGGGGAAAAGGGAAAGGGGATAGAGGGAGGGGGGTATGAGGGACAAGGTAACAAACAGTACAAGTAATGTATCCAATGCCTAACATATGAAACTGTAACCTCTCTGTACATCAGTTTGATAATAAAAATTTGAAAAAAAAAAAGAAATTATAAAGATTAGGGGGAAATTGCTCTCCATATTAAGAACTGCAAGTACAAGAAATGCAAAGAGTGAATGAAAACTAGAATATTTTTTCTGTTAGGATTCAGGGCTAGAGATAAGATTAGAGTTCAAATTCTGGATAGATCTAGGCTAATGATTATATACAGTTTAGGTTGGGAGTCAAACTAAACATGTTAGCAAGTAGCAGTTCAATACAAGTTAGGATCACTGGAATAGTGATAAGTCTTCGTACTTTTGTAATTCAGCATTGTTACTTGAAGAATTCTGTCAGGGTAGGGTTCAGGCCAATAAATCAGTAAGGATTAAATCAATACTGCAATTATTTCAGGAATGATGAGTGGAGTTCAAGTTAGGAAGAATGAAAGATTATTTCTTAAAATATTAAATGTGAGTGCTAATTAGGATTATGGTTAAGGATCTGGCAAAGATTAGGGCTAGAGTTTGAAAAATGGTAACTTTTAGCAAGTATATTTTGCCTTTAGAAGTGGGATAAAACTTAGAATTTACCTAAAATAGAACATTAATGTTATCTGAAGAATTTGGGAATAATTAGGACTACAGTCATCAATATGTCCCTGTTTAGGAAATATTCATGGTTCCACTGCAACTCATTATTAGTGTGCATTGACACAAAGTTTTGACACAGAAAAATTAGTGTGTTTCTTAGTGTTAGCATACAGGTATAATTATCATTAGGGTTATGTTTAATTTTACACTTAGGATTAGGATTCATTAGGAGAGGGTAAGGATTAGGGTAAAACTGCTTTTTATAGTAATAATTGAAATGCAAAGAGTGAATGAAAATGACATTTTCCTGTTAGGATTCAAGTTTAGAGATGAGATTAGAGCTAGACTTGTGACAGCTAGGTTTAGGTGTATCTAAATTTCTGATTAGGTCTAGATTTAGGCTTAGGGTTAGAAATACGTTAGTCTTGGATCAAAGCAAAACTTATTTTAGAAATAATCCAGTACAAGTTATGACCAGTGGATTTGATATAACTTTCACAATGTTTGGTTCAGCTTTACTCCTGGGCACTTTATTTTGAGCAATTCTATAGGAACATGGTTTGATCCAATAAGTGAGAAAAGATTAACTCAAACTTGCATCTTATTTTAGGAAGGATGAGTGGAATTTAGATTAGCAAAAATGAAAAAGAGTATCTCTTATTAGCACTTGATGTGGGTGCTAATTAGGATTAGGCAAATCTGGCCAAGGTTAGGGTTAGAGTTTGGAAAAAGGAAGTTTCCAGTGAACTGAAAGTAAATTTTGGCCTTAGATGGAATAATAGAAGTTACTTAAAATAGAGCATGCATGTTATTTGGAAAACTCGGGAAAAATTAGGACTAGAATCACCATTAATATTCCTCTCAGGGTTAGAGCAAGGAACAGGGAAATGTTAAGAATTTGACTACCACTTTGTTTAAAAGTGTGTATCCACAGTGAGAAAAAAGGAGGATATTCTTAGGAGAGGATCTCAAGGGCTCAATAGCTATATACATATGATCATATAAAATGATACTTATTGAAATGAACTCCAAGAAATGGAAGGAAGAGGGTTTTTAGTGTACTGTTTGCGGTTCTTCCTCCTTCCTCTTTTCTTCTTTCCTGCTTTGGGTTATTCCTTTCTGTCACTGTTTTTGGTTTCTGTACCTTTTGCCCTGTATATAAGTTTATCTGATTTGGGGAGGGGAAGGAGACTCACAGAAACAGTGGGACAAAGGGTAAACCAGTGGGTATGAGCAGTGATACCCACTAGAAGCTGTTGGAAATGAATTATACAACTGTACAAGTCAGGAGGGGGAAAACTGGGAGAGAATGAGAGAGTCGGTAGTAATGTTGTACAAAAGAAAATGTAGTCATTACCTGACTTATGTAGCTGTAACCCCTCTGTACATCACCTTTGCAATAAATTTTTAAGTGTATATGCATTAAAATTTTGGATTCATTAAAATTAGTGTGCTTCTGTTATGGTTAAAATGCATGTATTATTATCATTAGGGTTATGGTTAATTTTCCAGTTAGGGTTACAGTTTGTGATAGGGTTAGGAAAGGGTAAGGAAGAGAGTAAGCCTGCCTTCTCTATTATGAACTACACATGCAGAAAATGTAAGGAATAATAAAAACTAGAATCTTTTAGAATCTGTTAGAATTCAGGTTTAGTTAGAGATAAGATTAGAGACAGAGTTCAGTTTATAGCAAGGTTAGGTTTCACATAAGAAATGGCACAGGTTGTGGGTCAAAATGAATCTTATTTGAGGAAAAAGCAGTCCAGTACAAGTTAGCACAGGTGGAAATGACAGAAGTTTCCATAATGTTAGGATTCTGCATTGTTACTGAAAGGTTTATTTGGAAGGATTCTGTAGAGTTAGGCTAATGCCCAATAAATAAAAAATGATTAGTTCAAAACTGCTACTCATTTTAGGAAGGCTGAATAGAGTTCATATTAGTACTGAATGTGGGTGTTAATTCATATTAGGGTTAGCGTTAGGGTACTGGACAAGATTAGGGTTAAAGTTTGGAAAAGGGTAAAGTTTCTAGTGAAATTGCAAGTAAAGTTTGGCCTTAAAAGTAGAAAAACTTAGAATTTACCTAAAATAAAGCATTCATATTATTTGGAAGACTTGGGAATAATTAGGACCAGGGTCACCATTATAATCCTGTTAGGGTTCGAGTTAGGAACAAGGAAATATTTTGGGTTCTATTGAATCTTATTTTAAAAGTATACATCTACAGAAAGATTGGATGCATGGCAATTAGTGTGTTTCTCTTAGTGTTGGTATGCAGGTATTATTATTATTAGGGTTATGGTTAATTTTCCAGTTAAGGTTAGGATTCGTTTCAAAAAAGATTAGTGTTAGAGTCTGGGTTAGGGTTAGGTTTTGTCTTAGGGTTAGAAACAGGTTAGGGTTTTGGTCAATTTGAATCTTGTTTGAGGAAGCTGCAGTCTAGAACAAGTGAGGACTAGTGAAATCAAGACTTTTCTTATTGTTAGGTGTTGGCATTGTTAATGTAAGGTTTCTGTGGAAGAATTCTGTATGGTTATGGTTAGGCCCAGTAAATGAGAGGCATAGGTCAAATCCACAACCTACTTTTGAAAGGCAGAGTGGAGTTCAAGCTAGTAACAAAGAAAAAATAGAGTACTTCTTGTTAGTATTAGATGCAGGGACTATTTAGGTTTAAGGTTAGAGCTAGAGTTCTAGCTAAGGCTATTGTTAGAGTTTGAAGAAGGGAGTTTAGGGTGAATCTGAAAGTAAATTTTGTTCCTAGAGGTGGAATAAAAGTTAGAATTTCCTAGAGCACTGATGTCATTTGGAGTACTCAGGAATTATTAGGACTAGAGTCAACATTATGTCCTGGTTAGGGTTTCTGTTAGTATGAAATTATTATCCTTAACGTTAAGTTTAATATTCCAGATAAAGTTAGGTTTTGTATTAGGGTTAGGAAAGGGTACAGTTTTGGGGAAAACAGCCTTCTCTTTTAAGAATCGCAACTACAATAAATACAAGGAGTGAAGGAAAACTAGAATATGTTCCTGTTAGGATTCTGAGTTAGTTAGATGATTAATTCTAGAGTTTGGATTAGGGCTAATTTTAAGTTTAGGGTTAGAAATGGCTTAGGTTTTGAGTCAAAGGGAATATTATTTGAGGGAGCAGGTGACCCATACAAGCTAGAACCAGTGGAATCTTTCATCTAGTATTGTTAGTATTGTTACGGGAAGGTTTCTGTGGAAGAATTCTGTAAGGTTAGGGTTAGATCCAATAAATAAGAAAAAACTAAGTAAAATGGCAACTTAATTTAGGAAGGACAAGGGGAGTTCAGGTTAGAGAAATGAAAATTAAAATACTTTTTAGTATTAGATGTGGGTGCTAATGGTATTAGGTAAAGGATTAGGGTTCTGGCTAAGGTTAATGTTAGTATTTGGAAAAGGGTAGTTTCTAGCTAAACTGAAAGTAAATTTTGGCCTTAGGAGTGGAATCAAAGTTAGAATTTACCAAAATAAAGTACTTGTGAATAATCAGAACTCGAGTTACCATAAGGTCTTTTTAGGGTTAGAATTAGGAACAAGGAAATATTTAGGAGTCAAGTACAATTTATTTTAAAATTATGTATCCATATAAAGTTTGGATGATTGAAAATTGGTATGCTTCTGTTAGTGTTAGTATGTATGTATTATTATCATTAGGGTTATGGTTAATTTTCCAGTTTTGGTTGGGTTAATTTTAGGGTTTGGAAAGTGTTAGTATTAGGGTAAAATTGCCTTCTCCATTATGAATTTCACATCCAAGAAATGCAAGATTTATTGAAAACTAGAATATTTTTTATTAGGATTCAAAATTGGAGTTAAGATTAGAGTTAGAGTTCGGGTTAAAGCAGAGGTTTAGGTAGGTTTGGGGTCAAAGTAAAACTTCATGGAGTGGCTGTCCAGTGCAAGTTAGGATGAGTGGAATCCACACAAGTTTTCATACTGTTAGTATTTGGCATTTTACTACAAGGATTTTGTGGAGCAATTCTGTAGGATTAGTGTTAGATTCAATAAATAGGAAAGGCTTAGATCAAAACTGCAGCTTATTTTGTGAAGGATGAGTGGAGATAAGTATTTCCCATTAGTACTGATTTGGATGCTAATTATGATTAAGGTTAGGGTTAGGGGTAAGGCTAAGGTTAGAGTTAGTGTGTGGAAATGGGTAAAGTTCCCAGTGAAACTGAAAGCAAATTTTGGCATAGTAGTAGATATGCAAAATTTTCTAACAGTGCCTAATTAGGTAGACTAGGAAAACAATTTATAAAGATTGTAGAATCTGCAGTTAATGAATGTCAGACTCCTATCAGTGTGAATTGTCAATGTCTCACATTATTTTGAAAGCCTTAACATCAACAGCTCCCAGTCACATATGCTAAGACTAATTGGAACAAGATCCTTACCTACAAGTCTGGCAATTAAATGTCATGATTGGTTCATTTCAGCATCTTTGGATCTGAATAAATTATTGGGAAAGTATTCACAACTGGCCAGGCACCTGTAGCTCCCACCTGGAATCCTAGCTACTCAGGAGGCTGCTATTTTAGGACTGAAGTTCAAAGTCAGCCTGACCAGTTCATGAGATTCTTATCTCCAATTAATCACCAAAATACCTGGAAATAGAGCTGTAGCTCAAGTGTTAAGCACTAGCTTTGAGCAAAAAGCTCAGCAACAGCACCCAAGCCCTGATTTAAAGCCTCAGTACCAGCACATACACAAAAAATATTCAGAACTGTCAGGCTGTCCAGTCAGATGGGATGTTGCCATTTAAAATCACTATAATTAAGTAATTTGGTTAGAGCAACAAGCTTGGCTATTCAACTATTTTTTTAACTTCTTTCGTTCTAAGAAAATTGATGGGAATTTATTTTAAATCCCTCCTAATTTCTGTTGTTCCTTTCTTAAAATGGAGAGATAATTCTTACAGTTTGTGGTGAAAGTTTTTGAAGTATGTCAAAAGTATTTTTACTTACTGAAAACCTGAAATTGTTATCTTTTGGCTTATGAAATAGATAACTTCCGCTATTAGTCCAATTCTTTTTAGTGGTGTCACTAATAGACATTCTACTTTAGAGTAGTTGATAGACTTAGCCATATATGCTGCTAAAAAAAACCCTGCCTACTTTTTCCTCTCACCCCTTCTATTGATAAAAGATTGAGGAAAAGGATTTTCTAGATAATTTCTATTTAGACCTATCAATAAGCCTAGACTATTTAAGTGCTTAAACTTTTTTTTTATACAGGTCAAATTCTATTGCTATTTTGAGATTCTGAAACTAAATGAGGATACTTATTTCAGGAGTGTACTTGATGCTTTTACCTTCTTGTGAATTCCACATATCTCCATTTTTTTTTAATCACAAAGCCACAAATGTGTTATAGCAAGGCAAATTGTAAGATATATATGTATATATATATATATTATCTTGAACTCATGACCATATCGCAGTTTACATTTTTCCTTTGATAATTACTGAAATTCAGTGTGATAGTATAATGCAAATTTTTGTATTTGCGTAGAAAAAGCACTAGTAAGTCATATAATACTGGAAGTACATATGCAGTTACAAAGTCTTAAGTTTTTCTATCATCCTATGCATAAAAAGCATGTTTCTAATATTTATTTATTTACTTACTTATTTACTTATTTATTTCTCAAGACTAGCACTCTACCACTTGAGCCACAGCATCACTTCTGGCTTTTTCTGTGTATGTGGTACTGAGGAATTGAACACAGGGCTTCATACATGCTAGGCAAGCACTCTACCACTAGGCCAAACTGTTGCCCTGTTTGTAACATTTACAAATCAGCTTACTGATGTTACAGAAGGTTCAAGCCTATGATGAAAGTACTTACTATAAGGAGTTGGAGGTCTTATTATTTCATTCAGTAGTTTTGTTTCTTATAATCGAAGGGAAGCCATTCCTCACATACTCCTAAATATGTCTGGGCCTGGAAATGCTTTTCTTTTAGTTTTAATTTTTAGGAAGGCTTTTTTTTGCTTTGTTTTTAAATTGAAACACCAGGTCAGGCATTGCCTGTAATCTTACCTACTCAGGAAGCTGAGATCTGAGGATCACAGTTGCCAAGGAAGGAAAACACAAGAAACTCTTTAACTCCAACTAACCATAAAAAAGCCAGAAGTGGAGTTGTGGTTCCAATGGTAGAGCTAGCCTTGAGTGAAAAAGTTCAGAGAGAGCATCTAGGGCCTGAGTTCAAGCTCGAGACCTAGCAAAAATAAATAAGTATCACTTTTATTAATAAAATATTTTATTAGTTTCAAAAAAGTTCAATTAAATGATTTTTTCAAACCTCAAGAAATGTGGAGTAGCTGAGCTCCAGTGGCTTACACCTGTAATCCTAGCTACTCAGGACATTGAGATCTGAGGATCACGATTCACAGCCAGCCTGGGTAGGGAAGTCCATGAGACTCTTATCTTTGTCCACCAGAAAACCAGAAGCAGCGCTGTGGCTCAAGTGGTAAAACACTAGCCTTGATCTGAAAAGCTCACGGACAGCACACTGCCCCAGAGCTCAAGCCCCACAACCAAAAAATAGTGTGGAGTATATACAGATGACTAAATGAAGAAAATGAATGAGGAATTCAGTAAAAATATGGATATTTTGAGTAAGTTAAATTAAAAAAATATTTTGACAGCCTAAGCAATAGACTATATCAAGTAGAAGAAAGAATATTGGGAATATTTCTTTTGATATAAAAATTACAAACAGAAAGAATAAACATACTTTGATATAGCTTTAAAAAATGAAAAATCTGTACTTATTAGAGTACCCAAAAGTAAGACATTAAAAGTTAAGGCAATAGAAAACCAAATTAATATTCTTCTTTTTCAGGTCTCAAGGGACAAGTCTACTTTATTGCAGAAGCACAGCAGCCTATATACATTTTTAACTAATTATAACACCCTACTCACCCTAGCAACCCAATGTAACTTGTTACCTTAAAAGTTGTTTACCAGGTTCTTTGGCTCAGTTCTCAAGAATGAGGAAGGTGTGGTGGTACCTGATTTGGAGGAGCTTGTGACCCGTGGCAAACAATGTACAGTGTTCTGCATGGCCTTCGGAGCGCAGTGTGCTGTCACACCATGTCCCTTAGGGCAGCGGCATACACTCCAAGGCCAGGCTTGCCTCCCATGTAGGAGGTCAGATTTTCAGATATAGAGTGACTAAACTTTGCAAAGTCTGAATATTAAAAAGGACTCCTTTAAATATTTTAAATAACTGTATATACGGCATCATAAACTTAAATCCTTAGTAACCAAGCTCTAGTTTTCACATGTTCTGTTCCTAAGAACCACGTGACTGTGCCTGTTTCCATATCCGTATATACAGGAAGCTCACCAGCTCTCAGCAGACAATGAAGCAGTTTCCTGTAGTAGGAAATATAGGTAGTTAGAGGTCATCCAGCAGGCATTTTTTGGTTGTCTCTGTCTGCAGTGCCTCCTCTGAGCTCAGTATAATGAATTGTAAGTCAGGCAACAAAGCCTGTGCCAACAGGGAAAAAGGTTCCTTAGACCCTGCGAAGCATAGGCCAGTCCATTCTTTGCCATTCTCATTTATTTTAATGTTTATTAAAGCAGTACAATAGGGAGGTCAAATCTAGCCAGCGCCATCATTGGCCACATGGTAGGTAAGTTGTACTATCTGGCATCTTGTCTTGATGGGTGTGCCTGGATTCCTAGAGGAAGGGAAGTCCCATTCCCAGGTGATGGATGTTCCTGAATCCTAAGAGACAGGGGTGGGCACATGGCCTATAGGTTTACTGAACCTGTCAGTCAAGTGCTTGGGACTGGGAGCTTCCTGTGGCTCTGCCCCCTGACCTGACCCTATTTAGGGTCAGGCCAGCTCAGGTGCCATTTGGTCATGTCACATCTCTCCATGTTCATGTCCTGTCCCCTGGCTCCTCTCTGGTCACCATGGTGTCCCAAGTCAGCTCTCCATTGGAGCTAGATTGGTTGGTTGGTACGGTTTTTGTTCTTTCTTCCCTCTCTGGCCTGTTCCTTGATAGTGTTAAGTGTATTTGTGGGCTGCAACACTTTATAACAACTGGATGCCTGCAGACTGCTGATGCTCTAATAAAAACTCCAAGATTCTATCCTTCAATATGTGGCTTCTCGGATAATTTACCTATAGGTAGCCAATGAAGGAGAACACCATGCAGTATTCAAGCAGGAGAGAAAAGTTTTATTCCTGAACTGCTGGTCTGTGGCTGCAGAGGACCAACCCCAGACTGGCCATGCGTTCTCTAGGGCAGGAGCTAGGAGGTGTGGCCTGGTGAGGGGAGGTAGCTCCCTCCAGGAATGCCAGTTACACTGGGCAGAGGCTTTAGACAGGTAGGAGCATCTGCTAAGAGCCCTCCCGGGGGTGTACCTTACACTTATCTCCACTCAGGAATTTCACTATTTGTTGCTCTGGACCTACTAG
The DNA here is from genome assembly GCF_023159225.1 of Perognathus longimembris pacificus. Lineage (NCBI taxonomy): Eukaryota > Metazoa > Chordata > Mammalia > Rodentia > Heteromyidae > Perognathus > Perognathus longimembris. The sequence continues at coordinate 52,642,061 of NC_063188.1, read as the reverse complement.
GCACAGAACTGGGTTTTGTAATTCCAATTCTGCCTTCATCACAAAGTAGTGAGTCCAGTAGTGAGTCATAGCTATCCCAGCGCCAGGCCAGATGATGGGGGCTAGCCTAGAGGTGAGACAAGCCATCCTTTGAATTGCAGATGTCTGGCTTAAAGAGTTTAATAAGGGAGACCCAGCCTCGGATAGGAACTGTGTTCCCGGTGAGGTGTTTATGTATAATGCTTTGCTGAGGCATGGTCTTCACCCAATATATGACCTTTGTCTTTAAAAGCTTGGTGCGGGCTGGGGATATAGCCTAGTGGCAAGAGTGCCTGCCTCGGATACACGAGGCCCTAGGTTCGATTCCCCAGCACCACATATACAGAAAATGGCCAGAAGCGGCGCTGTGGCTCAAGTGGCAGAGTGCTAGCCTTGAGCGGGAAGAAGCCAGGGACGGTGCTCGGGCCCTGAGTCCAAGGCCCAGGACTGGCCAAAAAAAAAATAAATAAATAAAAGCTTGGTGCAGGCTGGGAAGATGGCCTAGTGGTAAAGTGCTCACCTCGTATACATGAAGCCCTGGGTTCGATTCCTCAGCACCATATATAGAAAATGGCCAGAAGTGGTGCTGTGGCTCAAGGGGCAGAGTGCTAGCCTTGAACAAAAAGAAGCCAGGGACAGTGTTCAGGCACTGAGTTCAAGCCCCAGGAGTGGCAAAAAACAAATAAAAAAAAAAAAACAAAAAAAAAATCAAGCACTTGAGAGGCTAGTATGGAAGCATCATAAATTTAATGCTAAGGTGAGCTACATAGTGATTTCCAGACCCTTCTTTTCCAAAAGAAAGAAAGAGAAAAAGGGAGAACAGAGAGAAAGGGGAGCAAGGAAATGGAAAAAAGAAAGGGCAGAAGGAGAGAGAGAAGAAAGGGAGAGGAAGGAGGGGAAAGGGGGAGGAGGGAGGGGGGTATGAGGGACAAGGTAACAAACAGTACAAGAAATGTATCCAATGCCTAACTTATGAAACTGTAACCTCTCTGTACATCAGTTTGATAATAAAAATTTGAAAAAAAAAAGGAAACAAACCCCAAATCAATTATTAAATAAAATAATAGAAAATAGCAATCCTATGCTTAGGGAAGGAAAAAATATATATGACTTTCATAGATCCTCAAATAAATAAGAAAAGATCCTTACTATAACATTAACTTTATAGTCAAGCTGTCAAATATGCACAATGAAGAAAGTGTTTTAAAATCTGAAACAAAAGCATAGCACCAATGGCTCACACCTGTAATTCTACCTACTTGAGAGGCTGACCTATGGAGCATTGCACATTGAAACTAGTCTGGGCAGAAAAATCTGTGAAATGCATTCTTCAAAATAGATAGCATAAAGCTGGGCTGGATACATGACTCAATTGTTAGAGGGCCAGCCAAGAAGAAAGAATCCAAGCTAGTTCCAGACCCTGAGTTCAAACCTGAGTACCAGCAAAAATTAAAAATAATCTTGATGGATGGTACATATATGCCATGTAATATTACATAACCATAAAGAAAATGAAATTACTTTGTGAGATAATTAATGGAGTTAGAAAATATTCAGCAAGATAAGCCAAGCTTAAAAATCCAAATACTATGCATTTTTAATCATATGTGGAAACTAGACCTAAAAGACATATGTATTCAGAAACATGTATACACACACACATACACACACACACACACACACACACACTACTTTGCAACTATGTATGAAGGTAACATAAGTGAATCTCAATGAAAACTGTGGAGCAATAGGGCATTGGGTGGAGAAAGAACAATAAGGAGGGTTAATATGGCAAAATATATATACACATATGAAATACCATCATGACATCCTTTGTAATAATTAATATACACTAAAAAATGAATGACAGGAAAGGAAACAGATTCTACTAGGAATATGGATAGCGGCAAGATGAGGAAAGCAAGTGAAGAGGGTGAATGAAGATGAATATGCCCATTTAAAAAAATAAACTACCTGTTGTTGTTTTTTGTCCCAAAGTTGTTTTTAAAATTCTGTATGCATGTGGGAGAGAGATCCTTTACCAAATGGATCACTGACAAATACTTTCTCCAGTTCTGTAGGCTCTCTTGACTCCTATGTCTGTTTCCTGTGCTGTGCAGAAACTTATTAGTTTGAAGCAAGCTCAATGACTTTTGTGAGGTCTGATCCAGAATCCCATTGTGTATAACAATATCCAGAAGTATTATCTAACATTTTACTTTAGTAATTTTAGTTTCACATATTGTATTTGGATACTTAACACATGTCAATTTGATTTTTGAACAGGGTGAGAAACAGAAAAACTTCACACATGTATAGGAATATTCATTATTCTGGCACCATTTATGAACATGATTGTCCTTTCTACAATTACAATAAGATATCATCTCACCTTATTTATAATGGCTGTCACCAAAAATGTAACAAATGCAGGTAAGAATGTGCTGGAAAAGGAACTTCCATATGCCATTGATGGGAATGTAAAATAATATAACCATTATGGAGAACTGTATGGGAGTTCCTAGGAAAACTACAAAGATATCTTCCATGTATCCCACAGCAGGGTACATAACTCAAAACTAATAATAATTAAATTCCTTCTTATGTTAGAAGGCAGTAGCCATATTCTCTTTGTGTCATTTAAAATGGCTTCAGAGGGTACTAATGACTCACTTCTATAATCCTAGCTACTTAGAAGGCTGAGATCTGATGATTGTGGTTCAAAGCCATCCTGGGCAAGAATGTCCATGAAACTTCCATCAGGAATTAACCACCAAAAGCCAGTTGTAAAGCTGTGATTCAATTGGTAGACTACTATTGTTTAGCAAAAAAGCTCAGGGACAGGATGCAGGCCCTGAGTTCAAGCTCTAGTGGCAGAAATAAATAAATAAATAAATAAATAAATAAATAAATAAATAAATAAATAGATAGATAGATAGATAGATAGATAGATAAATTCTTAATGCTTCATATCTTCCATGAAAATCAGACTTATGAAGTATTAAGAAATTTCCTTTTCTTGTTGATAAGAATAAATTGCTCAAAACATCAACTATTCTGCTAAAGAGCTTTGAATGGAGCCATTTCATTTCCCCTAAGCAGTCTGTATATTATATTTTTGTATTTTAAAATGTTAAGTCACTTTTAACTGTTTTGAATTAATTGCAAAAGAAATACAGGGTTACTTTACTTCACTTATTACCCTTTCCTTACTGTCCAAATTTACATAAACTTAGTATAATATTGAAGCACAAGAAATAAACATTGGTAATACTATTAAAGCAGAGACTTCATTTCGATTTCAGTGTTTCCACTAATGTCCTCTTTCTACCCTAGGATCCCATATTGTATTTACTTGTCATGTTGCCTTAATCTCCTCCAACACATAGCAGCATTCCTTGTCTTTCATGACCTTTATCAGTTTATTAAAACCATATCTACTCTATTTGTTTCATTATTAATGTTATTTAAACTCTATCTCTGTTTTTCATTTAAATGCAGTCAGATTTTGCTTATTTTGTAGCTCTTTTGAAGAAACTATATTGTTTATTTTGATGTTCTTCCTTTTCCTTTAAAGCAAATAATATCTATACTCTAAAATTATTTCTTTCATTCTCCTTCAGGTTTAGTTTGATATTTAATAATTTATTGAGCCAAACAATGAATTCACACTTCTTCTCAATCTTTTTCTTTAAACACCACTTTTGTTGATTTCTATAGCAGCCCTTTGTTAAATTCCCATTGTTAGAAATTTTAAACATATTCTACTTTTCTGTGTAATTTCCCATGTAATCTATGAAATTTTAATAATACAAGTACAATAATTGCGGCGGGCGGCAACCTCGTCCAGCGAGGAAAGGCGACCACCACACGAGGATCCTTCCCAATCACATTTTATTGAGGAGCCGCTTGGTTGAGGGAGAGCTTTAGCGAGGGGCACCAAAAGGCCAAAACCGCCTGCTTATATACCGTTGGGTGAGCATGGGTCGCTCCCTGATTGGTCTGTGACTGGTTGCTACTAGCAGCTGCCACGGGATTGGCTGGGACTAGAACTCACTTGCGCATGCGCAGGGTTCAGGCCGGTAAATCCGTTAGGCTTTGCCGTTATTTACCAGTAAGGCTGCAAGGAAGTAGGAGCCATCTTGTAATGGCCTTGTTGCCGGCTTCCTGCAGTTCCCCCTTTTTGTTTTTGTGCAGGTAAGAGTAGAGGTCTGATCTCTGTGTGCTATTTTGGAACATTGTACTGGCTTTCACTTAGGAGGCGCCTTCCCAAGGACTACCAGACCCGTCCGATGCCTTTTTTACAGAGGTGGGGCCTAGGGCATCAACCCACATGCCATCAGACTTGCTCTTCTTGGGGCCTATTACCATAGGACTCCCAAGTGCGGTGCTATTGCCCGGCATCCTGCTCTGCTCAAATGCACGCCTATCCCTAGTGCAAGTGAAGCTACCAGCTTCCTGGGGTGCAAAGGCCGTGCAATTGAGGGCTTAGTCCCTTTTTAGGGCTGAAAGCCAAATCTGGGGGGAAGCTCCATACTCCAAGGCGGCTAAAGCCTGTGAAATTACTAGCCATGTCCCTTCGTGTTTGGGTTCGCAGGTGACAGACCAACCAGAGGCAGACCACACTGCCCCCTAGGCATAGTAGTAAAAATACGAGTAATACATGGGACTTCCATGTTGCAGTCTGCAGAAAACAAGGTGGGGAGGAAGGGAGAATCTGCATGCAAGGGCATAGGTACTGGCCATGCCTTAGTCACAGCCCATAGTGTCATTTCTTTTGCTGCCATCGGGGCTGCAGTCAGCACTGTTGCAAGTAGCAGGGGGATCAGTCGTACCACAGGGCAAGTGGATGGTGTCTTCATCTTGCGGGTCTTTATTTTCGCAATGGGTTTCTTCTGTCGTTTCCACAGGCCTGGTCAATCTTGTTGGCACCCAGTGAGGCACTTCTTGGCCCTGAGGAAAAACACAAACAGCTCCCCTGGATCTCGTTATCACCAGATCCGGTCCATACCATTTGTTATTCAAAACCTCTTTCCACATGACCATATCCTTTCTGACGGTGACCTTAGTGGCTGCATGCCTATCAGCAGCTGACTCACAGGCATCATTTACATTTAAAAAATTTAAGGTAAAGAGTACAAGTGAAAGCCTTTCCCTGGGGGTCGCTGTCTCAGCTATTCCCCCTTTTTGTTTTTGCAGTAATTAATCAGAAAATGGTTCATTGGGCGCCTGAATCACTTTTGTAAGGTTGCCAGCCACCTCTCCTTTGTTTGGCAAGGCCCGCCAAGCCTTGTAAAATATCTCATTTACCTGGCGGTAGACTTCAAAGGGGTAGGTGGTCTGTTCCACTGCATAATCTCCCTGTCCTAGAAGCATGTCCACCGACCATTCGGCTCTCCCTTCTTGGAGATTCTTTCTGAATTGTATTTGTGCCTTGTCCTGAACAATGGACCTAAAGTCAAGGAACTGCCCGTGACTGAGACATGTGCGCGCAATCTCAAACCAATCCGTGGGCGTCATGGCATTAACCGTGAGTCGCCGCAATAAGGCAATGGTATAACTGGCTGTAACTCCATATGTGCGCACTGACTCCATTAGATCCCTTAGTTGTTTATAAGAGACTGGCTCATAGGTCCTTTCATCTGTTATTGGGTTCTCAAAGACTGGAAAAGCCGTGGCCAACCTAGACCACGTACTTCTCTTTATGAAGTTGCTCCGCCCGGACACCGCATAAGGCGGGGGGGGCAGAGGGTGTTTTTTGCCTGGGGGCCCTGGCCCCAAGGGGGTAACCAGGTCCGTATCTGTCCTTTTCGTACCTAGCAGCGGCTTCCTCCAAGCCCTCTTCATCTTCTGGGCTCAGCTCGCTGCCCGAGGTATGGCCACTCTCGGCCTCGCTCTCTGATTCACTGCCCTCTATACTAAGAGCTGAGAAGGAGTTATCAATCTTAAATTCCTCCAAAGAAGGATACAATGGGGCAACTGGTCCTTGTCCCTTTTGAGTTTGTCCCCGCCGCCTGCGCGGTCGAGGATTTTCCGGAGGGCTGCAGTCCCTCCTCCAGACCCTCATGGGGTCTCCCTTTTCTTTCTTTCATCTTTTTTTATTTTTATTTTCCTTATTTTTATTTTCCTTAGGCCTAACCACTTCCCCCTTTACTGAGGGAAGTTACCTCCTCATGTGTTGGGTTCTGGATCCTCTTCGACCCCTCGCCTGGTTCCCGGGTTTCGGCACCAGTTGCGGCGGGCGGCAACCTCGTCCAGCGAGGAAAGGCGACCACCACACGAGGATCCTTCCCAATCACATTTTATTGAGGAGCCGCTTGGTTGAGGGAGAGCTTTAGCGAGGGGCACCAAAAGGCCAAAACCGCCTGCTTATATACCGTTGGGTGAGCATGGGTCGCTCCCTGATTGGTCTGTGACTGGTTGCTACTAGCAGCTGCCACGGGATTGGCTGGGACTAGAACTCACTTGCGCATGCGCAGGGTTCAGGCCGGTAAATCCGTTAGGCTTTGCCGTTATTTACCAGTAAGGCTGCAAGGAAGTAGGAGCCATCTTGTAATGGCCTTGTTGCCGGCTTCCTGCAATAATAAGTCCCATTGTATTGTTTGTTAGTTTTCTACAAATTAATATTAATTGCTCACATGTTGAGCAAACTAATGTAACCCACACACTATAAATTCTTTGAAACATGTTAAGATTTGTTTGCTACATATACTGTGGACAATTTTTATAAACATGTGCTTTTTAAAATTAGACAATCTCTATTACCTACTGAATTCTTATGTTTTGTTAATATACTAAAATACTACTGAATTTTGTACTTTTGGTTTCGGTTGTGAGGCTTGAAGGCAGGGCTTGAGTGCTGTCCATGACCCTTTTTGTGCTCAAGGCTAATGCTCTACCACTTGAGCTACTGTGCCACTTCCGGTTTTGAATAGTTAATTAGAGATAAGAGTCTCATGGGGACTTTTCTGCCTGGGGTTGGCTTTGAACTACCATCCTTAGATCTCAGCCTCCTGAGTAGCTAGGATTACAGGTGTGAGCCGCCAGTGCCTGGCTGAATTCCCTACTTTTATATAAGTACCACGCGCTAACCGATTGCACCACTGGAGCACCCTAGATTTCCCTACTTTTAAAAAATTACTTGAGCTCTGTGAAATAGATCTCATGTTTTTAAATAAAATAGATAGAGCTATTTAAAAATTAATAGCACCAGTGCAAAACAGACTGGAAGTGGGAACTAATAGAATTGCAGAGGGCAAGAGAAGAGGATAGGGGAGATGAATAGGACTGAATTATTTTATACATATGCATCAAAAAAGAATAATGAAACCTGTTAAACTTATTTTTTAAAGAGAGAAGAACTGAGAAAATAAGCTGAGGGGATGAATTTGATCAAAGTACATTGTATACATATATGTACATATGCATGTAAATATCATCATATAACAACTCTGTACAATAAATATACACTAATAAATACTGACAAAAATAAAGTATAGATAAAGCTAGATCCTGAGAGAGTTCAATGAAAATGGTCTGTGGGAGGACACTCAAGAATAACGATGATATTCTGTTGGCCCATTGTACATCTAACAGAGGAGACTAGTGGCACGTGAGTCTTCTCTATACTGACTAATTCAACTGCCCAGAATCTATCTTGAATCCTCCTGGATCTTACTCATTGAAATCAGAACTTTTCTTGCTTCCATTTGAGCTTAGAATTTATCTCAGTTTTTATATAGAATTTCATCTTGTCCATCCATCTATCTGTCCAATCGCTCAAAATATTTGTGGAATACATACCATTTAGTGAGGAAGCAATGAAAGAGAAAAACTGAGTTTTTCTTCCTTTGGGGAGTTTATAGCCATAATAGTTGAATGTAGTCACTTCATGTCATTTTCTAAGAAATCATCATAATTACAGCCTAGCAGCATCCATGCTTATTTCTGGTAGGGTAAAAAGATAATTAATTAGTGCATCCTATTAAATTAGGTGTTTCTATTTTACATGTTTCAAAAGGTATTCATAAACCATGCAATGAAATTAGTGAACTAACAATTTTGAAGGCAGAATTAAAGACAATGCAATGGACAAAAATAAAATGTAGTGGCTAAAAGAAGGAAAAGTCCGGAATGATATCCAAGCTCTTGGTTAATCAACAACAGATGAAATACCACATCTTAGGGGATACTAACATCACTATATCTCAGATATCACTTCAGTCCATCTCATTAATAAGTTGTGTCTGTGACAAAGATGTAAACTGGAGGCCAGGGTAAAATGATAATGTTCAAATGTGCTCCCCAAATTTTCATGTTGAAATATAATGCAGTATCTAAGAGTATAATGAGTTGAACACTTTTGCTATTATTTCCTGAGGCTTTGATTTCCTACTCCATGCATGTCTTTAAGTGATTTCCCCTACTAATTTAAAAGTTCCCAGGATTTACATTTAAATCTTTGACTCATTTTTCATTCAATATTTTATATAAACAAGAGATAGAGAACTAGTATCAGTCTCCTACTGTGGTAATCCATATTTCTCAACACCATTTGTTAAGGAGGTTATTTTTTCTCCAGTGTTTGTTGTGGACATGTTTATTAAGGATCAAATGGGGGCTGGGAATGTGGCTTAGTGGTAGAGTGCTTGCCTAGCATGCATGAAGCCATGGGTTCGATTCCTCAGTACAACATAAGTAGAAAAAGCTAGAAGTGACACTGTGGCTCAAGTGGTAGAGTGCTAGCCTTGAGCAAAAAAAAAAAAGCTCAGGGACAATGCCAGGCCCTGAGTTCAAGTCCCAGGACTGGCAAAAAAAAAAAAAAAGAATCATATGGATGTCATTCTGCGAGTAAATTTCTAGATCTTGTATTCCATTTCATTCATGCATGTTTTTGTGCCATGCTTTCTTTGTTACTATGGCTCTGTAGTGTAATTTGCGATCAAACATTGTGATACCTCCAGTATTGGTCTTGTTGGTCAGAACTGCTTTGGTTACTCAGGATATTTTGTGCTTCCATATAAACTTTAGGATTAATTTCATATTTATGAAAAAAATTGAAATTTAATGAGTATTGCAGTTAATTTGTATATTTCTTTTAGTAATATGACCATTTGAACAGTATTACTTCCACCAGTCCATTCTGGAATTATCTACATCTCAGACCATCTTTTTCAGTTTCTCGTCATTGTTTTTATGAATTTTATCATAGAAACCTTTTATCTACCTTTAACCTTTATTTCTAGGTGTTTAATTTGTGGTGGTTAATGTACTAAAAGTGTCTATCAAATTTAGGATATTTTTGGTAGAGTCCTTAGGCCTTTTTAAGCACAGAATCATAATCTTTCCAACTGATGTCTTTTTTTAATTTTATTCTCTCCTCTTGTTTTGGCTAAGACTTTAAATGCTGTGTTGAATAGGCAGGAAGAGATTATGCACCTTTGTTTTGTTCCTGACTAGAGAAAAAGGGTTGAGTTTTTTCACCTATTTTTACAATTTCTTACTTATAATTGTTTTGCTTTTATCATAAACATGTAAATTTTTTTAAGTTTTTATTATCCAACTGATGTACACAGAGGTAACAGTTTCATACGTTAGGCATTGGATACATTTCTTGTACTGTTTGTTACCTTGACCCTCATACCCCCCTCCCCCCTCCCCCTTACCCTTCCCCCCCTGAGGTGTTCAGTTCACTTACACCAAACAGTTTTGCAAGTATTGCTTTATAAACATGTAAAATTTTATGTTAGTATTATCACAGAGAAAATGTCGCTGCACCTGAAATAAAATAAAATGAGATATTGATGAATGATAAACAGAAGTGATACTTTATGCATAGTACAACATGCCTCTCCTGGAAATGAAAGAAGGTAATAAATTTGTAAAATGCCTGTTTTGTTTTATGTTTGTAGTATGCATGCAAAAATTTGCATTAGCAGCTCTATCTCCAATCCTTCAACTAGACATTAACCTAGTATTATTGATTACAGTCAACACTTGCAACAAGTCCCTAATATAATGTACATATTATGAAAGAAGCCCATATCCTAAGATGCACAGATTCATTTATGTCCAGCAGGAAGAAGTGAGGGCTGGATTCAGTCTTCTTTTCTACTTTAAACAGAACTGTGCCTAATTTAAGAGACCCTTCTAGTTTAAGTTGATTCCAAAGATATGGGCCTTCTTGCTTTAACAAAGGTATTATTTGAGGAAGCAGTTTCCAGATTTTTTTTCAAAATAATTGTGGAGGACAACACAACGCTATAACAATACTGAATGCATGATACACTACCACCACCTTATGGCCAAGAATGGGAAGTAAGGGTGAATGTGGTCACAGTACTTCACACATGTATATGCAAACAGAGCAATGAAAGAGGCTGACATTGTTTTAACAAGCGTGGGGGGAGATAAAGGAGAATGATAGAGGGGTGAGGTTGATAAGGTGTATCATGTATATTTATGGAAATGTCATAATAAAATCGCCCTGCACAACCAATGTATGTTAATAAAAAGTCATTTTAAGTGGGAAGTCTAGCAAAAGGAAAGAATTTTAACTCAATTAATAGTGAATATATAGAAGATATAAAAGCCATCAGTTTGCCAGATGTCAATGGGTCACACCTATACTCCTAGCTACTCAAGAAGTTGAGATCTGAGAATTTCAGTTTAAAGCCAGCTGGGGCAGAAATGTCTGTGAAAGCCTTTTGTCTCCAGTTAATAAGCAAAAGGCCAAACCTAGAAGCATGGCTCAAGTGGTAGAGTGTCAGCCTTCCACCAAAAAGCCGAGCAAAAGCACAGGGCCCTGAATTGAAACCTCCGCACCAGCACACATAAAAAGCACCCACTAAAAACTGAGTAGAATAAGTTACTCGTTGCAAAATCAAATGAAGTGTGTATAATTTTAAAAACAAAAGAATGGTAACTTTCTAATGGAGTACAGACCCAGGTATCCTTTGACCTATTAAACAGACAACAAATGTTTGTCTGTACTCTGAAGTATCAACACCTGCTCCTCACAGTGGAGGGTCATGAGATGATATCTGATTTATATGCCTTTGACCTATTTAAACCCACTGTCTACACTTTGTTCTGTCCTCACCACTCTGTCTTCTGCATGGATCTCCCTAGAATTCACTAGAGGTGAATCAAATGAAAGAATCTTTTTTTTGTAGCACTCACTTTTGGAGAAATTGTTCAAGGGAATAACCAGAAAGAAAATATGTATTTGTCCTGTTTTCTAGGACAGCTGCTTGATGTTTTCCATGGCAGGGTTCAGTAAAATTCTTTTTGGTGAAATGACATTTTACACAGAATGGTATTACATGTTCAGAACATGAAACTGTTTACATGATTAAGAATGAAATGACCTGTATCCCCAACTATTTCCCATCTTCCTGTTCCTTTGCTTCAGTGTTTCAAGTTACAAGAAGCAGGCTATTTGGTTTTATTCAGCTAGTGAGAGTTATAAAAGATAGTAATACACATTGAAAGTCTTCTTGTTGAGAGGTTAATTTGATTTTTGTTTTATAGTGCCTAAGACTTGAGAGTAAAGACATCCTTATGTTTTACTGAATGTGGGATTTCCCCCTTTTCTCCAGCTTGAAAATATTGTTCTCAACTGGGTGCCAGTGGTGCACACCTGTAATCCTAGTTACTAAGGTAAAGCTGAGATCTGAGAATCATGGTTTCAAGCCAATGCAGGCAGGAAAGTTTGTGAGACTCTCCTCTTCAGTAAATTTCTAAAAATGGACATTTGAATTTGAACTACTCCTAGGATCAGACATCCGTGCTCATCCCATCTTTGGGACCCCAAAAGTCATCCTTGCCTCAGCAGCCAGCTACCTCTGGATCATACTGAGTGTAGTGATGTGACCCTGACACAAACGTGCTTAGTGATCACACTGAGGAAAACTAATGGGAGCAGACGTTACCATCTTTGAGAAACGGGATTACGATCCTCTCTTTTGAGACTAGAGACTTGATACATGATTTGGATTTTGAATGGGCTTGCCATTTTCATGTTCCCAGAACATATCTTTATGGTCCCACTACTCCCCCTGTTCACAAGGTATCTGTAGTGCTCTCAATCAAGCCAAGGTCTGTTTTTGCCCTGAGCTTATGTGTACAGCCTATGAAGGTCAAAACTTGGCCTGCCACTAGCTTCTCATTCCTCTCTAGCTTCTTCTAAGGAGCACCTCTGATGACTGCAATGTTGACTGGTTTCAGCCACCTATAATACTTGATGGGTATTACAATGGAAAGAATTGAAGGGTAAGAAACCCTGGCCAATGTTCTTCTCAAGAGCACAGAACCTAAAAATATCCACATGGAAACATGGCTGGACTGCACTTAGGCCGTGGTATCTCTCACTTCATCTTCTAACATCTAGATGAAGAAAAGGATGAAGAATATTTTTCCTTTTTTCCCTCTTTCAGTTGGATTGGGATTTGAACTCTGAGACTTATGCTTACTAAGCAGGAACTTTAAACGGAGGCATATTCTCTTCTTTCACTGGTTACATTTTAGGATAGCTATATCATTTCCCATAAAGGTATATGACTGAATCATGATCCATCTCCTTCAAGCTTCCTGTAGTTTACACAATCTCAGGCACACTTCACACCATCCAGCTTTGCCTCCATTGAAATGGAAAATGATGGATGTTTCTGTTCAGGCTGTCCTTTAGTTGTGATTCTCCTATTTATTAGCTTCCCAAGTAGCTAGAATTACAAGCATGAGCTGGTAGCACACAGCTAGGACTTTTTTCTTTGCTCTTTTTCTCAGCTTGAATTCTAAATTTGTATCTATCTATCTATCTACCTATCTATCATCTGTTTATTTCTTCTTTGTTGTATTTGCTTTTTGTGGTGTTTTTTTTTTTTGGATTTTTTTTCAGTTTCACTGGGTTTTGCTTAGTTGTTTAGTGGTTGATTGTGTTGGTTGATTTGGGAAGTGCTGGGGATTGACCCTGGGGCTTCATTTGTGGTGAATGACTATCCTATTACTAAGTCTCACTGAGGGAATTTTGCCCAACTCCAACCAGGACTCATTTCAATTTAAAGAATCACAGAAAATCCCCCATCTGTTGACACATCAGGGTGCACATACATCTGTGGGGAATGGCAGTGTGAGGCCTTGCTCTTGGGCTAGACACACTCACAGTAGCAGCAGAGAAGAATCCTGTAACTTTGGCTGGCACCACACCTATACAAATCCTCCACATCAAACACACACACCTACACATTGTCTGATCATGCCTTGCTGAGGTGAATGGGAGATAATTCCTAATCCCACCTCTTCACATAAGCTACCAGGACGCATACCAGTGCATAATCAGAGGACAAGTGTTTCTAACCCTACACCATGATTAGAGAAGTCTGTAATAGAAATATTTCAAGTAGGAAAGCCATTACCAATAATGCCTGTAGAAACGTCCATAACCTGAAAGGGCCCACCATTGTTCTAGAAGCAAACACAAAGGCTGCATCCTACATACTCTGAAGTATACTTCACACCTTCCTGAATTGTGAAATGTTCCCTTTCTTGGGAGAAGTGGCTCTCCTACTTCAATACTGTGCCCAAACTCACTCACAGCAAAAACTCCATTATGGTGCCCAGATGGAGAGAAACTCAACATTGCCTAACAAGCCAATACACAAAGACAAATCTTAAAGAGAAAGCTACTTACTAATAATACATCGAAGCCAGGCACCAGTGGCTCACACCTGTAATCCTAGCTACTCAGGAGGCTGACATCTAACAATTGAGATTCAAAGCCAGCCAGACAGGATACTTAGTGAGACTCTTATCTCCAATAACCACCAGAAAAACAGAAGTGGAGCTGTGGCTCAATGTAGTAGACCACTAGCCCTAAGTGCTTTAAAAGATCAGGGATAGCACCCAGGCCCTGTGCTCAAGCCCCTCAATCAACAAAAAAAAGAATGTTATCCAAAAATGTAGTATAAATGTCTGTTTTACAAAATGTGAAAATGTCAGCATCAGAAGATAGAAATATGAAAATTCAAGGTAATATAATGCCTCCTAGAGATCATTTTTCTCTGGTAGGATATTCAAAAATATACAAGTGGTTTCAATGCCTGATAAATAATTCATAGACTTAAAAAAAACAGTTCAGTAAGATCCAAGAGAATTCAAACACTCAAATCAAATTAAGAAAACAATGTGCTATAGCAATGGAGGGTTTGTTAATTAAAGATCCAATCACAAACTTTGGAAATGAAGAGCTAAAGAAATCAGACTTAAAAAAACTCAATTGAAAGCACACTAGATTATGTGCAGTAAAGAATACTAGACACTGAAAACATGTCTTATTTAAAAAACATACACAGAAATTTGTTTAAAATGAAATACTGTTCATCTTTACAATAAAAATAAAATGAATAAAAATAATATAACAAACTTGAAAATGTGAAAAAAATATTTAAAAATATACAAGACTTTGGGAACACAAAAGCTCAAACATCCATTTCATCAGAATATCTGAAAAGGGAAGAAATAAAAGTTAGAGGCATAGAACACCAATTCAAGCCTGGCTTGATTGAGCCGGTGGCTCATGCTTGTCTGTAATCCTAGCTACTCAGGAGGCTGAGATCTGAAGATTACAGTTCAAAGGCAGCCCAGGCAGGAAAGACTGTGGGACTCTTATCTCCAATTAACTACCCCAAAACCAGAAGTGGCACTGTGGCTCAAGGTGGTAGAGCTCTTGTCTTGAACTGAAGAATTCAGGGACAGCACCCAGGTCCAGAGTTCAAGCCCCACGACTGACCAAAACAAAACAAAACAAAAAAACAAACAAAAAAAACCCACCAATTCAAATAACAAGAAAAAATTTCCGTAATCTCAGAAAAGACATGGGCATGCAAATACAGAAAGCTTAAAGGGCCCCAAATAATCCTAGCCACTAAATGGTTCTCACCATGAGAAATTAGTCAAATAGTTAAAACATACAAATCCTCCCCTTTTTATAGGCAAACATTTGTATATAATTTGAGTTATTTTTTACCCATTACAGTGAGAAATGAAAAATTTATTAAACAAGGCATGTCAAAAAAATAGAATTCTACATCTTAGGCTTTTCGCGTAACACTACACTAAACATCTTCCCATAACAACACACAGAGGCCTTGTTTGTCTCTTCTCCATTATTTGGAACTCCATTTGGAGAATGTTCCATATTTTCTTCCACAGGTCCTTGGATTTCCACTTTTTGAGTAACAAATAATCTTACATTGATAAGCATTATGCAGAAAAACACTTTCGTATTTTTTGGCATGTAGTTTTTAGGATAGAATGTTAGAAGTGGGATTTCTGAGTGAATATTTAAATGTGAACTTTGATTATCAGACATAATGAGAGTTACAAGAACTGAATTCCTCATTCCCTCTGAAATCACCTAGAAAGCAGAGGAAAATGTGTAAACACACAAAAATAGGAACAAAAGTGAATGTTTTGGGCTTGGAGGGGTGTCTCAGATGGTAGTGCACCAGGCAATGAGAGAAAGTGAGTTTGAATTGGGATGATGCCTCATATGATCCCAACCTCAAAAACGAGGTAAAGGAATGAGGCGAGCCATACAATTACAACTGCTGTCCGCCCAGAAAGAGTTTCTAGTTCATAATGCAGAAAGCAGTAGATCAGATTTGGACATGCTTAG
>NC_063188.1:52163539-52325867 GCF_023159225.1 Perognathus longimembris pacificus | reverse complement strand
ACTTGAAATACATAGGCCATCCTTTTGGACTTTTAAGGCAGAAGCCACCCCATGGGGAGGAAGAACAGACCATGGAAGATACCATGGATTCTGTGGAATTCACAGAGCAGAACATCCATGTTAGTTGCACACAGCATTCACGTTAGTTGCCAGTGTACTTACACCTAGAATTGTGGTATCTCATTTAAGCTACTATTACTTTGAGTCTTGCGGTAACTCATAGCTAAGCTAATTCTAATCAAATACAAAACATCACACCTAGATGTCAAAGGAATAATTGAAACAAATGGGAAGCTCTTGTGTCAAGCTATTGGAAAACCATAGGAAAAGGTGAGGGAGGAACTTGAGTCCTTAAATTTTATATATATATGTCAACACTGATTAAAAAATAAAAACAGCAATGACAACAAAAACATGTACAGGAAGTGGCGCTGTAGCTAAAGTGGTAAAGTGCTAGCCTAGGCCCAGGGTTCAAGCCCCACGACCAACAAAAAAGACAAAAAATATGTACATTATATGATACATTTCCCTTACTTGGCTTTTGTTTAGGCTCCCCATAGCATATGATCCTGCTCCAATTCCTTCTCTTTTATATTCTTGTGTCATACCTCTTACTAGAATTTAAGCTCCTTAGAAATAGGAAGCATCTAATGCTGTTCTCTCTCCTTGTTAGTATACACTAGCACATAGGAGCATACTCAGTAAACACAAGATTGAAATTGATTACCTATCTGGTTCTTAATAGGAAAAACCAAGGCTCTGAGGAGAACAGTGTTTATTTTTAGAAGAGTATTTATTTTGAGAAATCTGTGTTCTGCAACTTTTCTCTATATTGCTTTTACTTCATATAATTATGAGAAATACATGATTTAATTTAGCAGAGTTTTATGCTTTGTCATTTGTTCTGTAATACGATTTCCTTCGTGATATTCTGCGATGATTCTCCAGTGTATGGTGAAGCCAGTTACTTTTTCACAAAAGCCAATTGTTTGCTTGCGTTCCCTGCTCTGTGTTGAATGAGACATCAGTGATTGGTGGAGGAGCTTTCAAAATTACTAGTATTACCATTAAAATTACTATTGGTGATACTGAGGATATAACTCAAGACCTCACACTTGGTAGACAGGCACTACTCAACTTGAGTACCCCCCCCCCCATTTTCCCTTATTGCTCTGGTTATTTTTGAGTTAGAGTCTAGCTTTATGGTTGGGCTGGCCTGGATTGTGAATCTCCTACTTGTGTTTCCTCCATAACTAAAACAATAGGCATGGGTCAGTGCAGTTAGCCATTAGTTATTATGGAGTGCTGCAACTCTTATGACTTGGCTGTCCTTGAATACAGAGCCACATTGAGCATTTAGTGAGAACCTTTAAACCATGGGAAATAGCAAATGTTCAAACCAGCACTTTTTTCAAAACTTAAAAAGCTAATTGTTAAATACTTAGCAGCATTATCTCTATTTAAACTTGTTAAATACTTAACATTATCTCTATTTAAACTTTATATTAAAAGTTCCCAAGGAAGACAGCGGAGGAGAAGCAGAGCCCTTGCAGAGCTCCCTCTGATATTGTAGTTTTCTCACCCCATAGAAACTGTTACTCCTAGAAAGACAGCCAAAGTAAGTTCTAACAGTACAGGGATTCTGAACAGGAAGGAAAAATCGACTTTGCTGGTCTGAAAACACAGATTTGAGCTCTGGGCGGCGTCCCGCTGCCGCTCCAGCGCCGGCTCCGGCACAGTGCCGGGTACACCCCCCCCCCCCCCCCCGCACTCCGCACAGCTAAAGCGTTAAATACTCCAGACGGCAGC
Source organism: Perognathus longimembris pacificus (assembly GCF_023159225.1). Taxonomy (NCBI): domain Eukaryota; kingdom Metazoa; phylum Chordata; class Mammalia; order Rodentia; family Heteromyidae; genus Perognathus; species Perognathus longimembris. Next base: position 52,324,058 of record NC_063188.1, on the reverse strand, counting down.
TGAACACGGAGGACCTGACATCGCAGAGACAGCGCGAGTACCCCACAAAAGATATCCTCACTTGTGCCCACAGTCCAGCTTCTGGAAGGCATCCCTGTCCCCACCGCCAGAGCAAAGCGCCATCTTTGCCACTGGCATAGGGTCAGACCAGACTGGAACTGAAGCGGGCCTGGGGAAAGCGAGGTCAAAAAAGCCATCTTTGAAAAGGGCAGGAGGGGTGGAATCAGTGAGAACCAGCCCCGCCCAGAAGAACGCCCCCTGTCCTGGCGGGAGGCGAGTCCCGGGCTTAGCCAGAGGTGCCCCGCCCTGCCCGCCGGAATTTCTAAACTTAAAGCAAAAGCGGCGAGCAGCTCCCAGGGGCACGGAAACACCAGACGGAGGAACAAACAGTTCCTGGGACAGCTAAATGGTCCCATCACAGAGGAAGCCCAATTTCCAACCCAAAACGGAGCTGCATTCCATACCCACCTATGCCAAGGAGGCCGCCTCCCTCAGGCAAGCAACTCTCAGCGTAGCAAAACAGGCCAGAGGCGCCCCACCCTGCTGAGTTCACAGCCTAGTCAAGACCAGGCATCAAAGGCAGCGGCCCCACAGCAGACAGAGGAGCCACAGTTCCTGAGACTGCTCACCTCCCCATCTACAGAGGACGCCCAAGGCCTGCCTGCAAGCTGTGCGAACCTCAGAGACCCACGATTGCACCAACAGGGGAGAAGGTCAGAACAGAACCACCCCTTGCCAACTGAAATCAAGTCAAACCAGCCAATCAGGAAAATAGACTGCAGTCCATTGCAGGGAAACCAGAGACTGGGGAGAAACCACCCAAACAAGGAGGACCCTTTTTTTTTTTTTTCTCTCTTTTTCTTTTCAAACATTTTTTTAAAACTTTTTTTTAATTTTCTTTTTAATTTTTTCACATCTGAAACATCATTGGTTGTTTTTTTGTTTGTTTGTTTCTTTGTTTTTTGTTTGTTTGTTTTCCATTTTTACCGGTTTGTTTTATCTAGTTTTTTTGTGTTTGTTTAATTGTTTGTGTTGTTCCTTTTCTGTTATTTTCCTTTTTATTTACGTATGCTTCCTTTTAAAATAATTTTTCTCTGTTTTGTGTATCTGTCTTCCAGTATTTTTACTTTATTTCATTCGTTGCATCCTCTTCCTTTAAAAATTACTTTCCTATATATAACACCTCCACCCTTCTCTGCTAACTCTCCAGTGTCTGTCATTTTAACATTGTTCTTTCTTCTGATTCTACTCTTCTCCACATTTCCACATCACTGAAACTAAACCAAAATCACCACCCCCCCCCCAATACATTTTACTCTATTCTCTTTACTACCTCCAACTTACCCTCCTGAATTACTGCCTGGACCTCCAGGTTCCATTGACTCCTGGTTATTGGATAGAGGGTATCCCAGCTTAATACGAGTTAATCAAAGGGGTTCAAGAGAAAGCCAGTCCTAAAAGAACTTAATATAAAAACAAGAAATGCATATAGGGTTGTAACAGTAAATAAGTAACTACTGAATACAGGGCCCAGGATCGGTTGTTATATTGAAATTGTATTCTTTAGGAACACCAAATCTATCTTTATAGACAGGCATACAAGTTATCTGTATATAATTGTGAAATTGTAAGATTTACACAACAGTGCTTGCTAAGGGCTGCTATGGGTCTTAAACGGTGCTCACAGGGGCTGGTAGACTGGCATTCCCAATTCAAATGGGCAGAAGAAACACAAGAAAGATGGCAAACAATGAAGTCTTATCCCCCACTCAAAACAAGCAGGAAGCAGAGCAGTCAATCAAAAACATAGAAGAAAACCCCCAAAATGCTCTACAAAGTCTACTGATAAACATGATAAATGAAAATTTTGAAACTCTTCAGTCAATTATGTTAGAGCGTGAGGAGGCAAAGCAAAAATTAATGGAGAATTTCATGGCATCCACAAATAGAAAGATAAATGAGCTTCAAGAGTCAAATGAAAAGATAGCTACCCAGGTTAAAGATATGAGAGACAACACTCAAAACCAAAGTAATGAAGTTAATGAAGTAAAGAAGTCCATACAAGACCTAAGAAATGACATGGAAATCATCAGGAAAGACCAGTCAGAAGCAAAAGAGATTCGAAATCAAGTAGCTAGCCTACAGTCCCGACTAACTGAAGCAGAGGATCGAATCTCAGGAGCTGAAGATTCCTTAGATGCTATAGAGAAAGATCAAAAATCAATACAAATCCAGTCCAAGCAACAAAACAGATCGCTACAGGAGATTCAAGACACGATCAGGAAGCCCAATTTAAGGATAATAGGTATTGAGGAAAACTTGGAGAAAGAGGTTAATGGGATAGGCAACCTATTTAACAGAATATTAGCTGAGAACTTCCCAAACATCCAGAAGGAAAGCCTATACACATACAAGAAGCAGTGAGAACCCCAAATCGACCAGACCAGAATAGGACTTCCCACCGACACATTGGGATCAAAACAGCTTCAGCAGAGTGCAAGGAAAAAATACTCAAAGCTGTTAGGGCAAAGAAAACAATCACATATAAAGGAAAAGCAATCAGAATTACCCCAGACTTCTCAGCAGAGACCATGAAAGCAAGGAGAGCCTGGAATGAAGTATACCAAACTCTAAATAAAAATAACTACCAACCAAGAATTCTGTACCCAGCCAAACTCTCCTTCATAGCCGAAGGTCAAATAAAAGTCTTCCACAATAAGGAAAAACTGAAACAATATATCTCCACCAAACCAGCTTTACACAAAATCCTTAAAGATGTACTATACAGGGAAAATAATCAAGATCCCAATACAGACAGACAAATGAACCCTAATTAGTAAACACTAGATCAAGAAATGGGAAGACACAGCTTTAAACAAGATAGTGATAATGAAAGGAACAAACGATCACCTCTCAATCCTAACTGTCAACATTAATGGACTTAATTCTCCAATCAAATGACATAGGCTCATAAGTTGGATCAAAAATCAAGATCCATCTTTCTGCTGCCTCCAAGAGACACATCTATACAGCAAAAGTAAACATCTTCTAAAAGTGAAAGGCTGGAAACAAATCTATCAAGCAAATGGCCCCCATAAGCAGGCTGGAGTTGCAATCCTAGTATCAGACAAAATTGACTTCAAATTAAAAAAGGTAAAAAGAGACAAAGAAGGTTACTACATACTAGTAAAAGGATCTCTCCAATAGGAAGAAATAACCATACTAAATATCTACACACCAAATGCAGGAGCACCCAACTTCATCAAACAAACACTACTGGCTCTAAAAACACTCATAGACCCAAACACAATGATAGTGGGGGACTTTAACACTCCACTATCACCTCTGGACAGATCAACACGCCAAAAACTGAACAAAGAAACCACAGAACTAAACAATTGCATAGACGAACTAGACTTAATCGACATCTACAGAATATTCCACCCAGGAAGGACAGAATACACATTCTTTTCGGCAGCACATGGAACATTCTCCAAAATAGAACACATCTGAGGGCACAAAGAAAATCTGTACAAATTCAGAAGTATCAGAATCATTCCCTGCATTCTCTCAGACCATAATGGAATAAAATTAGAGCTCAACTCATTCAGCCACCACAGAAAACCCCACAATTCATGGAGACTAAAGAACACACTGCTGAACCATCAGTGGATCATTGAAGAAATTAAAATGGAAATTCAAATGTTTATGGACTTCAACCAAGTTGAGGACACAAAGTACCAGCTCCTTTGGCACACAGCAAAGGCAGTACTCAGAGGAAAATTTATATCTCTGAGTACATACATCAACAAACTGGAGAAACAGCAACTCATTAATTTAAGGAAGCACCTTAATTTTCTGGAGAGAGAACATCAAGCCAAACCCCAAGTCAATAGACAGAAGCAAATAATTAAAATCAAATCAGAATTAAATCAATTAGAGACGAAAAAAACCATCGAAAGAATCAACAAAACAAAGAGTTGGTTCTTTGAAAAAATCAACAAGATAGACAGACCCCTGGCAAACCTGACCAAAAAACGAAGGCAGCACACTCAAATAAACAAGATAAGAGATGAAACAGGTAGCATCACCACAGAAATAACCGAAATTCAGAAAATAATAAGGGACTATTTTGCAAACCTTTATGCCAACAAATTCAAGAACTTGGAAGAAATGGATGATTTCCCAGAAAAAATTCATATCCCCAAACTCAACCATGAAGATTTAAACCTCCTAAACAGACCCATATCCAGTATTGAAATAGAAACGGCAATAAATGATCTCCCATCCAAGAAAAGCCCAGGTCCAGACGGATTCACTGCAGAATTCTACAAGGCCTTCAAAACAGAACTCACTCCAATATTTCTCAAACTCTTCAATGAAATTGAAAGAGAACGTTCACTACCAGATTCATTTTATGAAGCCAGTATAACCCTCATCCCAAAACCAGGCAGAGACTCATCACGGAAAGAGGACTACAGACCAATCTCCCTGATGAACATAGATGCAAAAATTCTCAACAAAATTCTGGCCAATCGACTTCAACAGGTCATCAAAAAAATCATACACCACGATCAAACTGGATTCATCCCAGGGATGCAAAGCTGGTTTAATATACGCAAGTCAATTAATGTAATCCACCACATCAACCGGAGCAAGGTAAAGAACCACATGGTTTTATCGCTGGATGCGGAAAAAGCGTTCGATAAAATCCAGCACCCATTTATGCTAAAAGCCCTGGAAAAACTGGGATTCCAGGGAACATTCCTGAATATAATCAAGGCAGTTTATGACAAACCAACAGCAAGCATAACTCTAAATGGTGAAAAACTAAAGCCATTCCCTTTAAAATCAGGAAGAAGGCAGGGATGTCCACTCTCTCCCCTGCTCTTCAACATAGTACTAGAATTCCTAGCCAGAGCAATTAGGCAAGAAGAGAATATAAAGGGGATCCAAATAGGAAAAGATGAAGTTAAACTTTCTCTCTTCGCAGATGACATGATCCTATACCTAAAGAATCCCATAGGCTCTACCCCCAAGCTACTAGAGCTGATCCAAAACTTTGGCAAAGTTGCAGGATATAAAATAAACCTTCAAAAATCAATGGCCTTTCTCTATGCTAACAACCCGAAGACCGAGGCTGAAATCAGGAAAGCAACTCCTTTTGCAATATCCCCCCAAAACATAAAATGCCTAGGAATAACCTTAACCAAAGAAGTGAAAGACCTCTTTGAAGAGAACTTTAAAAGCTTGAAAAATGAAATTAAGTCAGAACTAAGAAAATGGAAAAACCTCCCATGCTCCTGGATTGGGAGGATTAATATAATCAAAATGGCAATATTGCCAAAGGCTATCTACAAATTCAATGCAATACCCATTAATATCCCAACACCATTTTTTGATGAAATAGAGGAAGCAATCCAGTAATTCATATGGAACAATAAAAGACCTAGAATAGCAAAAACACTCCTAAGCAGAAAGAACAGTGCTGGAGGAATTACAATACCCAACTTCAAGCTGTATTATAAAGCTATAGTAATAAAAACAGCTTGGTATTGGCACCGGAACAGGCCTGAAGACCAATGGAACAGAATTGAAGACCCAGAATTGAACCCACAGAACTACGCCTACTTAATCTTTGATAAAGGAGCTAAAACAATAGTATGGAAGAAAGATAGCCTCTTTAACAAGTGGTGCTGGCAAAACTGGCTCAACACATGCAACAAACTAAAACTAGATCCTTATATATCACCCTGCACCAAAATCAATTCCAAATGGATTAAAGACCTTGAAATCAAAACAGGCACCCTGAAAACACTAAAGGAAGGATTAGGAGAAACACTTGGGCTCCTTGGCACAGGACAGAACTTCCTTAACAAAGACCCTGAAAGGCTACAAATCAAAGAAAGGTTGGACAAATGTGACTGCATCAAACTGCAGAGCTTCTGCACGGCAAAGGACATAGCTCTCATGATAAACAGAAAGCCCACAGACTGGGAGAAGATCTTTACCGGCCATTCAACGGACAAAGGCCTCATCTCTAAAATATATGCAGAACTAAAAAAATTACCTTCCTCCAAAACAAAACCGCAAAGAACCAATAGCCCCTTCATCAAGTGGGCTAAAGACTTACAAAGAAACTTCTCTGATGAGGAAATGAGAATGGCCAATAGGCATATGAATAAATGCTCTACATCACTGGCCATAAAGGAAATGCAAATCAAAACAACATTGAGATTCCATCTCACTCCAGCAAGAATGTCATATATCAAGAAAACTAACAATAACAATTGTTGGAGGGGATGTGGCCAAAAGGGAACCCTACTTCATTGTTGGTGGGAATGTAAACTGGTTCAGCCACTCTGGCAAGCAGTATGGAGATGCCTCAGAAGGCTCAATATAGAACTCCCCTATGACCCAGCAGCCCCACTGTTGGGTATCTATCCAAAAGCCCACAAACAAAATCACAGTAATGCTACCAGCACAACAATGTTCATCGCAGCACAATTTGTCATAGAGAGAATCTGGAACCAACCCAGATGCCCCTCCATAGATGAATGGATCAGGAAAATGTGGTACATATACACAATGGAATTTTATGCCTCTATCAGAAAGAATGACATTGTTCCATTTGTAAGGAAATGGAAGGACTTGGAAAAACTTATACTAAGTGAAGTGAGCCAGACCCAATGAAACATGGACTCTCTGGTCTCCCTTATTGGGAATAATTAGTACAGGTTTAGGCAAGCCATAGCAGAGCATCACAAGGCCCAATAGCTATACCCTTATGAACACATAAGATGATGCTAAGTGAAATGAACTCCATGTTATGGAAACAATTGTTCTATCACAGTTGTAACTACTTTCAACGTCCTATGTGTATGTGTAGTTTCTATTATTGATGATGTTCTTGTATCACCTTCCTATGGTTGTACCTACACTATCTCTGTAATCTTATCTGAGTATATTGGAAACCGTGTTTACTGGTATTGGAAGTAGGAAATTCAAAGGGAATACCAATTTTGAGAGACACAGGGTAAAAAAGGAGAAATAACTACAAAAGCAATACTTGCAAAACTGTTTGGTCTAAGTTAACTGAACACCTCGGGGGTGGGAAGGGAAAGGGGGGGAGGGAGGGGGGCATGAGGGACAAGGTAACAAACAGTACAAGAAATGTATCCAATGCCTAACGTATGAAACTGTAACCTCTCTGTACATCAGTTTGATAATAAAAATTTGAACAAAAAATAAACTTTATATTAACATCTTTCAGAATGGAATATAAACTACTGTCCCTACAATTGGTCTGGGCTACTTTTCAATCTATCATTCATTACATGAATATGTGAGATGTATTTCAGATCATTTCATACAAGTTTTAAACAGCATTACTAAGATATATTAAACACGTCGTAGATTTCATGCATTTAATGTGTGCAATTAAAATGTCTGCGACATATTCACAGAGATGCGCATCAATAAAGACTAATTCCAGAACACATACATTGTGCTGAAAAGAAGCCCCCAAACCATTAGCTGCCACTCTGATTCCTCCCAGCTCTAGGCAACCACTTATCTACTTTCTGTCTATACAGTGTGCCTATTCTGCATGTTTCACATGATTTCAGTCTACAATATCTGATCTTTTGTGATTAGGTTCTCTCCCTTTGTATAATGTTTTCAAGGAATATCCATTTTGGAGGATACATAAATATTCAGTTCTTTTATGAGGGTTTATAATATGCTATTATATACATTTACTATATTTTGTCTGTTCACTTGATGGATATTTGGGTTGTTTCCACATTTGGTAACAGCATGAAAATTATTGAAAATGACTTACCCGGACTATTTCACAGTCAACATTTAATTCAGTTGCAACAGCCTCAATCTTTTCTCTGCAAACAGAGCCCAGGCTGGTCATGCCATTGTCCCAGTACTTCTTAAGGGTGGCTAAATCTCGGTCACTGAACTGAGTGCGGTCCTGAAGCTGAAAATTACATTTTTGAAAATTAGAATAATCAAAGGGAGCAATGTTATAGAGAGGATAATAAGGGTGAGATGTACCAGGTTACGAACACCGCATAATAGCTGACAAACGCATCACATAGTTCTCACTCTGTACTCTCATCATGAATGTGTGTTTTCAATTTTTTCTATAACACAATAGTTTATTAGGGTAAAATGATTCATTTTTAAGGCTGGAAACACTATAAAACATTAATTTTAAATTGTTTTAATTATTCAAATAATATTTGTTCATTGTAAAAATATAGATAAATGAATGAATTTAAATCATCTTGAAATTGGAAGAAACACTTGTAAGTACATACAATTATGTGTAATTATGTCAATAATTTGCAGATGGATGTTAGTGTATCACATATATAATATCAAAGAGAAGATAACATCTGTGACATATTTTGGTGCTAGTGTAGATTGGGCATATAACCTTAAACATTAGTTTCCTATTAATATTAGAATTAGTTAAATATAAATAAGTATAATTAAGAGGGTAATGTAGTAATAAAATACAGTTATATTCATGGCTTCATAAAGTTTAATAATAATCCTAATCCTTTTGCTTTTAGGTTTTAAAGAAATACAATAATCCATAATCGTACTACATTGCTTAACTCAATGAGTCTTGGAGGCATCCCTAGAAAATGAATTAGAAACATAATAGAATAATGATCTTCATTTTGCTGATAAGGAATCAGGAAAAGAAAGGGTCAAAGGACTCATTTGATAGATCACTGAGTACAAGTCAGAGTGAGAAATATCTCTGGCTTTTTAATAGATGTTTTATCCTTATGATATGTCCAATTATCTCAAGGGTGTGGGAAAAAATCTAAAAAATGGACTTTAAATAAAAATATATATGCTGTATAGCCTTGTGTGGAGAGGAGATGAAAGGAGAGAGAGACAGAGACAGAGAGACAGAGACAGAGAAAGACAGAGAGAGACACAGAGATACAGAGAGACAGAGAGAGGGTGTATGCGTGTTTGTTGTGATGAGAGAGAAGAAACAGAGGAAGTAGGAAGTAGGGGGAAAAATAAAGGAGAGGGATAAAATAAGACTGTGTGTGTACACGTGCGTGTGTGTGTGTGTGTATGGGAGTGAGAGTGTGTTAAAGACAAATGTTACAAGTCATGACATAAGGTCTGAGATTCTGTTGCTACCTGATGATCTGATCCCACACCAAACATAAACATATAATACATCCGAGACATAAACTTCTTTTAGTATTTCCTCACTAAACAAAATGGAACACCAGATTTGGGTAACACTGGAAAATATACATATAAAATATGAAATGTCAACAAAAAAGGGTTACAATATTTAAATCATGAAATACTAAAAAATGGCCACATTTTTAAAGCTACAGTTTTTTGTAAAGTGCTTTTACTTAGCCAATGGAGGGAAAAGTAATATATGAATTTTGAGTTTATGACAAAGATATGTGTGTGTATACTAGTAAATTTGATTATCAGGTCAATCTGTTCCTCTTTGCTTAAAAGTAACATTTATTATAAGCACTAATAATATATTACAAGTTTCCAATAAGAGAATCAAAAATCAAGAGGAATAACCCTTGAGTTTATTTACAATTGAGAAATCATATTAGATGTTCAGTCCACACTGATTGTACAATTGTTGTGGAGCTAAACTTCTCCAAACCAAGAGCAAAAAATAATGATATAAGGTTTGTACTTGTCATGTGAAAGTGGACCAACGTGTATAAAGAGTGACAAATAAAGCTAATGACTCCCCAAAAATAATGATATAAGAATCTAGATAGATTCAAATAATTCATCATAAAACTAGCATAAATATTCCCATAATTTTCCACTGAACCAAACTCTCCAGTGGAAGTTGACCTACATTACTGTCAGAATGGAAGGAATAATGAACACAACACTGAACTCACTCAGCCAATTAATTTGTAATTCATTTAGAGGACATCCAACGCTGATTCATCCTTTAAATTGAACTAAATAAAACCTGATTTGATTTGCTGGAAATGTGCTGGGGTCTTAGCATTAGCGATGCTAAAGACGACCTATTATGACAATGCCTATTAACTAGAAGCTTATGGGAGAAGAGCAGTTATTTTTAAAGCTCCTAAGAGCATGTTTTTAATAAGAAAATAAATAAGGTAATAAAAATCAATTAGCATTAAAACTGTGAATATCCATTTAGAAAGAAAGTGCATATTTAAAAGAGAAGGTGAATTCTCCCCTAAGGAAGCCTGAAGTGAAGTCACTTTGGTCTTTCAGTGTGGCTCTTAAGCCATCTTTTCTAAAGCCTAAACCTTGGCTCCTGGTAAAGTTGGCTCAAGAAACCAGATAACTGTGTTGACTTCACTCGGCTTCTGTGGTAACTGAATAGAAAGAAATCTGACTTTTTTCATCAGCTACAAGGACATTTCATTCTTCACTTTGCTGCTAAAATTACATGAGGTGATTAAACTCTTGAGTTAGGAGTACCAAGTTACCAAAACCCAATCTGGTAGTACACACTCATAATCCCAACATTCAGAAGGCGGGGTTGAGAAGATTGTGAGTTTGAGATTAGTTTGGGCTACCTGAAGAAAACAAAACAAAACAAAAACCAACAATGAAATTAAACTATACATTTGTATGTAAATGAAACTCATTTGAAATGAAACAGTTAAAATTTTCTCACTAAACTAATGCATCCATCACCCTCTTCTCTGTTATCCTTGTGAATTCACTTCCTTGCCTTATGCAAATTGCCAGCTTAAAAGCTAGTCCATTTTATGGAGATATCAAACATGTGTTATGAAAGTTTATTTCCACTAGATTATGATCTCCTTAAATACAAGTGATCATGTCTTTTTGTTTTAATTTATTCTCTATGATTGAGCTGTACCTCCATTCTTTGAAAGAAAACCGTAAAACAATCAAAAAGTCCTAGAATGAAAAGGGAATAGAATGACCTACAGTGTCTTTTCCTCACTTGCAAATCCACAATTCTGACACGAAAGACAACCTTAACCATAATTTCTTCAGCAATATTTCAGGATAGAAATGTACATATATAGCTAGGTGTTGGTGGCTCATGTTTGTAATCCTACTGAATCAGGGGGCACAGACTTTCTTTTCTTTTCTTCATTTTCAAAGTGATGTACAGAGGGGTTACAGTTTCATACGTAAGGCAGTGAGTACATTTCTTATCCAACTTGCTACCTCTTCCCTCATTAAGGGCCTCAGATTTGAGGATCACAATTCAAAGTCAACCCGGGCAGGAAAGTTCACGAGACCATATCTCCAATTAACTACCAAAAAGCTAGAAGTGAAGGTATAGCTCAAGTCTAAGAACAGAAGCCTTATGTGAAAAACCCAATTGATTGCACGAGGCCCTGAGTTCAAGCACCAGAAAAAGCAAGGAAACAGTGGGACAAAGGGTGAACCAATTCAGCAGTGAAATCCACTAGACACTATGTTCAAAATGAACTATTCAACTTTGAGGGTGGGGTAGGAAAGTCAGAAGAGGAAAAACTGGGAGAGAATGAGGGAAGGGTGACACAGTTCAAAGGGAAATCTACTCATTACCTGACTCATAACTGTAATCCCCTCTGTACATTACCTTTACAATAAATTTTTAATGCATATGTATTTGAAAAAATTCTTAAATTTCATGCTACAAATTTAAACTTTGCTACTTCACAGTATACTATAATAATCTTTCTATATCAATATATATATATATACAAATATGCCTCAATACTTTGTTTGTGTTAAGAACATTCAACATATTAATGAACTTCTTAAAATTTTAAGTGTATAAATCAGTTCCATTAATAAGCAGACACAAAACTGTAGAGAAAATTCTCTAGAACATGCTCATCTCACATAACTTAAACACTATACTTACTGAACATCAACTATCCATGCACTTCTGCCAGTGACTGCCACTTTTGCAAGGTCTGCTTCTGTGAATGAGATTTTTATTTCTGAGGTAGGATGTCACTTTAGTCCAGGCTAGTCTTAAAGTCACAATCCACCTGCCCCAATTTCTTGAGTGCTAGTATTAGTCATGTGAGCCACTAAGCTTGGTGGCCTATTTTAAAAGGCAACTCTTATAAACTGGGTGCCAGTGCCTTATGCCTGTAATCCTGGCTACTAGGAAGACTAAGATCTGAGGATCATAGTTTGAAACCAACCCAGGCAGTAAAGTCTGTAAGACTCTTATCTCTAATAAACTACTCAAAGAGCTAGAAGTGGTGCTGTGGCTCAGTTGGTAGAGAGCTCTCCTTGAGCACCCAGGCCCAGAGTTCAAGTCCCAGGACTGGCAGAAAAAAAGGCACTCGTAGTAAAATCATGCAATATTTGTCATTCTGTGACTGGCATGATGTCTTAGTCTAGATTCTCTGTGTTTTCACACATGGCAGAATTTCCTTCATTTTCAAGGTTGACTAACATATTTGAATGCATGCATGTATTAAGTACATATATTACAAACATGCCCAGGAATTCAAATTTCCTCTATTCATTTATCCTTTGGTGAAACTTAAGTTGTTTATATATTGAATATTGTGAATAATGTAGTAAATATGGGAGGGGAAGTTGGGCCTTTGACACTCTGCTTTCAAATCTTTTAGGCTGGATCATGAAGTAGTTCTATATTTTATTTTATTTTTTGTATATTGCACACTTTTTAGCTACTATGTTGTATTCCATTATATGAATCCTCCTCAATAAGAAGTTACCTATTGGGCTGGGAACATTGCTTAGTGGTAGAATGCTTGGCTAGCATGCATGAAGCCCTGAGTTTGATTCCTCAGCAACACATAAACAGAAAAAGCCAGAAGTGGTGCTATGACTCAAGTGGTAGAGTGTTAGCCTTGAGCAAAAAAAAGCCATTGACAGTGCTGAGGACCTGAGTCCAAGCCCCAGGACTGGCAAAAAAACAAACAAAAAAGCAAACAGAAACAAAAAAAAGGAAAAAGTTATCTTGATGATTATTTAAGTCGTTCTGAAGTTATTGGTATTCAAAACAATACAAAATCAGACATCTTTGTAAATATACTTCTATTATCTTTGCAGTAGTATGAGATGTAAAATTCCTACCAGTGTTTTGATTACCTCTTCCTCTTCCCACAAGAAAGGGAGGGATTCCCAACCTAGAGTCAAGAAAATGGCTAAAATCATATTTCTCAGCACTAGATAGTTGAGTAAACAGTGGTACCCTAGTCACTGTATGCCATGCAGGACGGCCTGAGTTTGTACCAAGTTGAACAAGCTAAGTCTGTGAGAGGAAGTAATCAAAAAAAGTGGAAAAACCCCACTTCCCATAGGTGTGGGGCAACCTCGTGTCTTAGTCCTGTAGCTATGGAATTAGGCCTATCAGGGTTGTGGTTGTGCTGGAAAAACTTCTTGTCATTGTTTCTAAACTATAGGCATAAAAATATTCACGTAGCATTTAGAGTGTATCAGATTTTATTTTAAAACATCTAGATAAAACTTAAAGTAGGTAGAATGAAAGCATATGTTACATGCAAAGAAGATTTTCCACTTTTTTGATGGTACCGGAGATTGAACTCAGGGCCTTGCTAAGCAAGTGTTCTACCACTTCATCATCTATTCCTCCACCCCTTCCACTTTGTTTTTCAAATAGGGTTGTTCACGTTTGTTTGTGCTGGCCTTAGACCATGATTCTCTTACCTCTGCCTAAAGAATCGCTGGGATTGCAGGCATGCATCACAACATTTGGCTTATTTTATTTTATCTACATTTGTAATATGAGAGAATTGCATTGTGATATTTCCATGTATGCACATAGTGCACTTCAAACAAATTCTCCTCCTCCACCATATTACCATTCCTCTCCATCTTCTCCCATTTTTCAAACATTTAGTGGTTTTCATTGTACTCTACTCATTATGGTGGACACATTCAACCAGTCCTGATCAAGACTGCAAGATTAACCTACTTGCCCATCCCTGGATTTTGCTATATAGAGAGGGTTCTGGAACCAAAAACATACACATACTAGATTAAGTAATCTGGAATGATGTACAAAATGCATGAAAGTCCCAGTTTTCTCCATCTTAATCAGTGTTAGGCTTTATTTGACTTTGTGATTTTTGTAAAGTTAGTGAAAATAATGTTTTATATTGTTGGATTATAATTCATTGTTTAAATAAATATATATGGATCACATGAATTAAATTTTCTGTGTAATGCTTACTTAATCACTGTTTTCTTTATTACAAAGTATTATGCTCTTCAAATGGGCAAACGGTGTAAAATGTGTTAGAGTGCTATCTTTATGTAAAGAATATTTTTAAAGCATGCTGAGTACACTTTTCTATTATTAGAAATGCATTGTGGAAATGATTTTTAGAAAATCTTAAGCTACATAAACATACGATTCCATTCAACTTATTTATTGACATAATCTATTTTCAGTGAACATGTTTACTTATGTAAAAGATATTGACTAATAGGCCCTCCAAAAGAATCCTCTTTCCTTTGTACAACTACTTAAAAATTAAAAAGAAACTCGAGTTAACAAAGAGTAAAAAAGTGTAAAAGATATTGAGTAATAAGCCCTCCAAAAGAATCCTCGTTCCATTGTACAACTACTTAAAAATTAAAAAGAAACTCGAGTTAACAAAGAGTAAAAAAGTGCAGGGGCTGGGGATATAGCCTAGTGGCAAGAGTGCCTGCCTCGGATACACGAGGCCCTAGGTTCGATTCCCCAGCACCACATATACAGAAAACGGCCAGAAGTGGCGCTGTGGCTCAAGTGGCAGAGTGCTAGCCTTGAGCGGGAAGAAGCCAGGGACAGTGCTCAGGCCCTGAGTCCAAGGCCCAGGACTGGCCAAAAAAAAAAAAAAAAGTGCAGCAGTGGAGCTCACTGGACACTAATTAAACTATAGAACTCAAGGGTGGAGACAGAAGGGAAAGACTGGGAAAGAATGAGTGAACAGAAGATACTGTATAACGTATGGAAGGAAATATAGTCATTATGTGGTTTATGTAATCATAATCCCTCCTATATCACCTTTGTAATGACAATAAAGTAAATTTTTTAATTTCAGAAGGCTCTATATTTATTGGGGAGAAAATGTAACTTGATAATAAAATACATACAAATATAAAAATGACCATTTTACCCACTTGTAGTTCAGTAGTGTTAAAATATAATTAAATTGTAATCTCTACAAGTTTTTTTTTTATTCCCATTAGTAAACTTATTTCCCTTGACTCCAACTCCTTGTAATTCTTTGGGCCTAACTACTCTACATAGATCACTGCACTGGAAACCTATGTATTTCCTTTGTGTAACTGGCTTGCCTATTTCAATTAGCATACAGCCTCAAAATTCTTCCAAGCACAGTATGAAACTGTAACCTCTCTGTACATCAGTTTGATAATAAAAATATAAAAAAAATTCTTCCAAGCAACAGTATGTGTCAGAATGTCTCTATTTATTTATTTAAGTGTTGTATTTGGGTTTTTCTGTCTTCAACCCATTGTGAATAATTTCTACTGTGGTCATAGATATAAAAATATGTTTTTGAGATTCTTCTTTCAATTATTTGTGGATATATTTCCAAAGATTGATTGCTAGATCAGATGGTAACATTATTTGTACTTGTGTGAGATACCAAAATATTGTTATTATATGATAGCTATAGTAGTCTATATTCCCAGTAACTACATATAAATTATTGTTTCTTCAAACTTTTAGCAACATTTGTTATTTTCTGTCTCCCTATATGTTTTATAACATACAGTAATTGGTGAGGTGATATCACAATTTAGTTTTTTTACATACATAAACTTCATTGAAAAATACTTGCATAATATGAAGTAAAATATGTACCAAAACCAAATCTGAGGCATGATCGAATTATGTAGGAAAATCAATGTTTTTATTTTTACTTTTTTCTATAATGTTACTGAATTTATTTTTTTTCAAATTTTTATTATCAAACTGATGTACAGAGAGGTTACAGTTTCATACGTTAGGCATTGGATACATTTCTTGTACTGTTTGTTACCTTGTCCCTCATACCCCCCACTCTCCTCCCCCTTTCCCTTCCCCCCTCTGAGGTGTCCAGTTCACTTGCACCAAACAGTTTTGCAAGTATTGCTTTTGTAGTTGTTTGTCTTTTTTTACCCTGTGTCTCTCAATTTTGGTATTCCCTTTCAATTTCCTACTTCTAATACCAGTATACACGGTTTCCAATATACTCAGATAAGATTACAGAGATAGTGTAGGTACAACCACAGGAAGGTGATACAAGAACATCATCAATATAGAAGCTACAGATACAGATGAGACGTTGAAAGTAGTTAAAACTGTGATATAACAATCATTTCCATAACATGGAGTTCATTTCACTTAGCATCATCTTATGTGTTCATAAGGGTATAGCTATTGGGCTCTTGTGATCCTCTGCTATGACTTGCCTAAACCTGTACTAATTATTCCCAATAAGGGAGACCATAGAGTCCATGTTTCTTTGGGTCTGGCTCACTTCGCTTAGTATAAGTTTTTCCAAGTCCTTCCATTTCCTTACAAATAGGACAATGTCATTCTTTCTGATAGAGGCATAAAATTCCATTGTGTATATGTACAACATTTTCCTCATCCATTCGTCTACTGAGGGGCATCTGGGTTGGTTCCAGATTCTCGCTATGACAAATTGTGCTGCGATGAACATTGTTGTGCTGGTGGCATTACTGTGATTTTGTTTGTGGTCTTTTGGATAGATACCCCAAAGTGGGGCTGCTGGGTCATAGGGGAGTTCTATATTTAGCCTTCTGAGGCATCTCCATACTGCTTGCCAGAGTGGCTGAACCAGTTTACATTCCCACCAACAATGAAGTAGGGTTCCCTTTTGGCCACATCCCCTCCAACAATTGTTATTGTTAGTTTTCTTGATATATGACATTCTTACTGGGGCGAGATGGAATCTCAATGTTGTTTTGATTTGCATTTCTTTTATGGCCAGTGATGTAGAGCACTTTTTCATATGTCTCTTGGCCATTCTCATTTCCTCATCAGAGAAGTCTCTTTGTAAGTCTTTAGCCCACTTGATGAGGGGGCTATTGGTTCTTTGCGGTTTTGTTTTGGAAGAAGGTAATTTTTTTTAGTTCTGCATATATTTTAGATATGAGGCCTTTGTCCGTTGAATGGCCGGTAAAGATCTTCTCCCAGTCTGTGGGCTTTCTGTTTATCTTGCGTGCTATGTCCTTTGCCGTGCAGAAGCTCTGCAGTTTGATGCAGTCCCATTTGTCCAACCTTTCTTTGATTTGTAGCCTTTCTGGGTCATTGTTAAGGAAGTTCCGTCCTGTGCCAAGGAGCCCAAGTGTTTCTCCTACTCCTCCCTTTAGTGTTTTCAGAGTGTCTGTTTTGATTTCGAGGTCTTTAATCCATTTGGAATTGATTTTGGTGCAGGGTGACATATAAGGATCTAGTTTTAGTTTGTTGCATGTGTTGAGCCAGTTTTTCCAGCACAATTTGTTAAAGAGGCTATCTTTCTTCCAAACTATTGTTTTAGCTCCTTTATCAAAGATTAAGTAGGCGTAGTTCTGTGGGTTCATTTCTGGGTCTTCAATTCTGTTCCATTGGTCTTCAGGCCTGTTCCGGTGCCAATATAATGTTACTGAATTTATATACTTAAACATACAAGTCTTTCTTGGTTTTACCCCTTGTTTTTTAAAATTTGCATTTCTCTGATGATTATTATTTTTAAGCAGTTTTTCCTTTGCTTATTGACTATTTTTATGTCTCCTTTGGAGCAATGCATATTCCGGCCTTTTGTCCATTATGTATTTGATTTTGTTGATAAATGGTACAAAATATATTTTATATTTACACTTTTGAATAAGAAAGTATGATTTATATTCTGATAATTTCTATTCCTTGGATTTCTGAAACATATACCTGTCATGGTTAACTGTCAATTTAACTGGATCATGGGCTGCCCAGATAGGTTAATGATTATTTTGAGTATGCCTGTTAAGGTGTTTCTGTATGAGATTAACATAGACCCCAGATTGCCCTTCTTGATGTGGGTAGGTTTTAGTAATGCAGTTGGTGATCTGTATTGAACAAAATTCCTCCTGTTTCACTTTTGAGCTGAAACATTGTTCTTGTCTATTGTTCGGACATGGACTGAAAGGTGCATTTTGGGGTATTAAGCCTGTTGATTTTTGTACAGGAACTTGTAGAAATTTTATACAGGAACTTCTGTAGTTCTTAGGCCCTTGATCTCTGATCCAAAGTATACACTTGCACTCCTTAGTACCGAGCTTGCAGTCTGTAGATATTTAGGACTTCTCCAAGATTGCCTCCATGATTGTGTGAACCAATTTTTCTCTCCATCTTAATGATTCTGATTTGCAAAAGATCCTTCTCTAATACATTTTGTCATTCTTGTAATTTATACTTTAAAATTTTCACTGGGTACTGAGTTTTGAACTCAGGACAGTGTCTTGTGCTAATTAGGCAGGCTCTCTACTACTGAGCCATGACCTCATTAGTTTAGTTTTAGCTGTTTTTCAGATAGAGCATTCCCTTTTCCTTGGGACCAGCCTTGCACCACAATCTTCTTACCTACGACCCTTTAATATCTAGGATTACAAGCATGATCCATCATGCCAGACCCATGTAATTTAATTTTGAATATAACCCCCTTTAGTTTTATAGTATGAACAACAAGTACATGTGGTTTTTGCTCTCTAGAGTACAGACTGTACTCTCTTGCCTTGGGGTTATCTACCAGTGAACCCATTTTAAAAGCATTTTAATTCAAAAATGCATTTCCCATACCTAACCTACTGAGCATTATAGTTTATCATCATAATAAACTACTGAATCTTAGTTGTTCTCCTTCATGATTGCATGGCTGACTGGGAAATGTGGTTTGTTTTAATGCCTAGCATAATCAGATAGCACTTTGCCACATATCATTATCCTGAAAAGAAATCAACTTTCAAAAATTTGTATTCTCTGCCTTAAAGGAAACAAAATTGCAAATTGAACCACCAAAAATTAGGAACTATGTGTATCGTCATCCAAACCATGGACCCAATGGCACTATATGTGAAAACTCACTGACAATCAAATTCAGGACTATGCACATGCTAAGCCATGAGCTCTACCACAAAACAACATTCCAGCCCTTAGGTGTATTATGTGGCTTAACTTTTTTTTTTTTTACAAGATAATAGGGAACTCTTAGGCTTTAACTAATATTGCTCAGTTAACATTTCATTTGTCTCACAAGCGGTTTCAACTAAAATGCTCCAGTAGGGGTATGTAATAGAAAATTTCTTTCCACTGACAATAAATGGTGAAAAAACTCTTATCATAGAGCAGCTTAAAAGCATTAGGTGCAGATAACTAGACTCCTTAAGGATTTTTCTGGAAACACTGACATTGAATTGAATTGAATAAGAATTGAATTGAATAAGCTTTTGCTCTAAACTTAGTAGGTAGTACTCTCACAGTAAAAAAGAGAATTTACTGGTAATCTGTGTACAAGAGCAAGCTAGAAGTAAACAAAATATCCCATAAGCTCTATAGTTTCGACATACTTAAATAAAATTTTTCTATTGTCCAAAGCTTAACTACTAAAAGGCAGCAGTATCATAGATTCAGATTGTGAAGGACATATATGAGGGGCTTATTTAGCAACAAACAAGTTACAATCTTTTTTCAGAGTAAATAGAAGAAATCTAGAAAGTCTAGAAATCTCAAAAGAAATTTGCAAGTTAGCTTTGTATCTTCCTAATTTAAAACAAGGTACCTAATCCTTGAGGCTTGGTGTCTTTAAATTTAAATTAGAAAACCTATGCAAAATAAACCAGGCTCATAGTCATAGGATGTCAGTAAAGATAGTCTCTTTCTGATACGTAATCCTCCACACTAGCTATCTTTGTCCTAAACCAGAGAAATATACAAGTGGCTTTTCAGTGAAAATCTATTTGTGAGACACAGATAAATCTTGGAATAACCTGTTCTCTGAGTAATAGCAGTAATCATAGAACATGCTTGATACTTCCCCAGTCTTTTTGTGAAGAACATATTTTTCTGTGTGCTTTTTATTTAAAATATTTTAGAAATTATACATTTGCAGATAATAAAAATAGAGCCTGGAGTGTACTGTTTTTCTGCTTAAATTTGAGTCACAGACCCTGTGGAGGGTAGATGTATCTGGATTATATAGCTAACCATGGAAAAGATTTGAATTCCTCCCTTGCCAATATAATCATGTCACTATTCATATCACATACAAAAGTAGTGTCATTAGCTATTTTAAGGACACTCTGAATAATGGTATCTAAGGTTCATATTTGGTACTTCTTGCTCTCTAAGAATCATTATTTGTTAACTGAACAAAATTGGAGATAAATACTCT
This sequence comes from Perognathus longimembris pacificus, assembly GCF_023159225.1. Lineage (NCBI taxonomy): Eukaryota > Metazoa > Chordata > Mammalia > Rodentia > Heteromyidae > Perognathus > Perognathus longimembris. Next base: position 52,303,647 of record NC_063188.1, on the reverse strand, counting down.
AAAGCAATCTGTGAAGCTGAAGAGGAATGTATTGAAGGCTTTTGCAATATGGCACTACTCACACTCACTTCTTACAACTCTTATATACTGACTATGCTTCTTTATTTTTCATTAAAAAAGGCAAAACCAAGAAGATACTCATTAACAATAAAGCAAAATAGGAAACTGAGCATAGAATGTAATGTTACAAAAAAATGGACCTGTATGTATCTTGGAAATACAGAGCTAATGGGATAGGTGGAAAGAAAGGTGAAAGATCATAAATCAAAATTATAGACAAATGCAGTAAGCATAGTGTCAAACTAAGTAGTTGGGCACTAAGGAATAGAGATAATTTATATTATATTTATATTATTTGATTAATTATTAATTATTTTATTATTTATTATTAATTATATTAATTATATTATACTATTTTATTAATATTTATATTATAATAATATTATATTATAATTAATTATATATGTCTATCCAACAACAAAATTTATCTAGAATTTTGGCAGTGTAGAGAGTCATCCTTATCTATATCCATATTTTATATGCAATTATAAGATATATTTAATAAAATAGGTTTTGTATAGCCTCTACTGAGGAAAGAAATGGGTGGTAAACTCTTTACTAGTTGGGATCTTCTGCCAGCCAGTGGACCTTGTTGTGTGTGTACTATGTATATCCATAGCAAGTACATAGTAAGTACATCAGGATACAGCAGTCCTGTTTATAAGCTTACATTTGTTCCCACTAAACCTGTGTATGACGAATGGTTCTGTTAAATGAATTTGAACCTTGGAAACCATTTGCCTTTAAATTCTGATTTCCTGTACTCTCATTGCATTTTATAGAGCCTTTTGTGTTTCAAAGTCTTTTGTCTTAAATGTTATATTTTTATTTTTTATTAAAAATAGGTATATTCAGCTCATGGCTCTGTAAGTCAAGAACATGGTATGATCAACTGCTTGTTAAGTAGTGAAAGCCTTCCTGCTGAGACATGGCCAGTTGGAGAGAAGTGTGTTAAAGGAAGCTGCCTTTTCTAACATGCACTAAATATTTTTACTGTTATTAAAATACAACAAAGTTCTAAAATTGTGAACTGCTTTTTTAAAATGTAATTGAACTCCAATAGGTGTGATTTAACTGTATTTTTATCTTTCAGGAAAACTTTGGCAATGGGTATGAAACAAATACGATCTTAAAAATCTAACATTTGATCTGACCACAGGTGTGAGACAAATATATCTATATTTATATATAGATATATATTGCTACATATTCATCAGCATATCAGGAAATTATCCTTCCATCCTCATGTCTAGACATCTTAGTGTGAAGGAAAAATAATAATTTACTTTGGCAACACTAAAAATATAGTTCTAAATTAACAGTATTCAGAGTTCATATTATAAAATTATCAAAATTTAAACCTATTTTGCTTACATTAAAATATTCTATTTCCTCTCTCCCTTTTTATCTAACCATATGAATTCTCACCTTGCACTTTCTCCCTCCATTGTAATACTATCTGTCATGAGAGTCTTACAAGTCCTGAACTGGTACTGCTGTCATGTTACTGAATTTCTGGAATACAAAGATCATAAAAGGCTACTATGAACAATTTAAAGATGTTTGAAGAAATGGATGAAGTTTTAGAAATATATGACCCATCAAAACTAAAGTCACCAGCACAACAATGTTCATCGCAGCACAATTTGTCATAGCTAAAATATGGAACCAAACCAGATGCCCCTCAGTAGACGAATGGATCAGGAAAATGTGGTACATATACTCAATGGAATTTTATGCCTCTATCAGAAAGAATGACATTGCCCCATTCGTAAGAAAATTGAAGGACTTAGAAAAAATTATACTATGTGAAGTGAGCCAGACCCAAAGAAACATGGACTCTGTGGTCTCCCTCATAGGGAACAATTAACACAGGTTTAGGGTAATCACAGCAGAGGATCACAAGAGCCTAATAAGGTATGCCCCTATGAATGCATAAGATAATGCTAAGTGAAATGAACTCCATGTTATGAAAACAAGTGATATATCACTGTTGTAATTACTTTAGACATGCCATGTGAAACCGTAGCTTCTATTGTTGATGATCCTCTTGTATCCCCTTCCTGTGGTTGTACCTGCACTATCACTGCATATTATGTGAGTACATTGGAAACTATATACTGGTATTAGAAGTAGGAAAGTGAAAGGGAATATCAAAATCGAGAGACACAGGATAAAAAGACAAACGACTACAAAAGCAATACTTGCAAAACTGTTTGGTGTAAATCAACTGAACAACTCATGGGGGGAGAGCGAAAGGGGAAAGGGGAGGGGGAATGAGGGAGGAGGTAACAAACAGTACAAGAAATGTATCCAATGTGTAATGTATGAAACTGTAACCTCTCTGTACATCACTTTGACAATAACTAAGAAAAAAAGAACAAAGAAAAAAACATTGAACTGAGAAAAGACAAAATATCTAAACAAATCAATAAGAGGTAATGATGGAATCTGTAGTCAGAACCTTCAAGTAAGCAAAACATGAGAGCTTTATTGGTGAATTCTACCAAGTGTTCAAGAAAGAATTAACAGCAATTCTTCTCAAACTCTTACAAAATATTGACAGTAAGTTCTATGAGGTCAATGTTATTCAATATCAAAGTCAGATAAAGATATCACAAGTAAAAAAATATATTATCTCATATGACTACAGGCATAAAATATTCAAGCCAATAATAGAAAACGAAATATAGTAGCATCTTAAACTAGCTCTTATGGCCAGGCAAGGTTATCCAAGAGAAGTAAGAGTAGTCCAACACACAAAAAATGTAAATATAGGGGCTGGGGATATGGCCTAGTGGCAAGAGTGCTTGCCTTGTATACATGAGGCCCTGGGTTTGATTCCCCAGCACCACATATACAGAAAACGGCCAGAAGTGGCGCTGTGGCTCAAGTGGCAGAGTGCTAGCCTTGAGAAAAAAGAAGCCAGGGACAGTGCTCAGGCCCTGAGTTCAAGGCCCAGGACTGGCCAAAAAAATAAAAAATAAATTAAAAAAATGTAAATATACCACATTAATAAGAAATTATTCTATTTATAATAACACCTAAAATAATAAAATATTAAGGAATAACTTTAGCTGAGTTAGTCCAAGGCATAACACTTTTTAAAAATGTAAATTAACGATCTAAGTAAATTGAAAGAAATCTTATCTTCATGAAGTAGAAAATTTGATATTGCTAATATGGTTATTCTTTCCAAAGCAATATACATAAGCAATGCAATTCCTATTACAATATTGCTACCATTTTAAACAGAAGTGGGAATGATAAACTTAAAATTGACATAGGATTACAATCAACTATGAATATTTGAAACACTCATAAAAGATAAACAGTGCTGGAGAACTCACATAACTTGATTTAAAGTTTTATAACTGAGGTGCAAGAATCATCACTGTGTAATACTGGCTGAAAGGCAAACAGTTGATGATCCATGGGAGAGAATTGAGAATCTAGAAACAAATGTATATATCCATAGGCAAGTTGAGTCTTTACAGCTTTGTCAAGACCATTCAGTAGAAAATGCTAGGATAACTAGATAGCCAGATGCAAAAGAATGAATTTGGAATTATTGCTCATACCAGACATAAAACTTGACTTGTAATGGATCTAAGACATAAATGAAAGAGCTTGACCTACAAAAGTCATAAAAATATGTGAGTACACAGGAATGGTTGAAGGGTGAACAAATGCAGTCATGTTATTCAATATGCACTTTGTAAAGAATCAACTATGCAACTTGTAGGCCAGGACAGGAGGGGAAAACTAGGAGAAAATGAAGGAAGAAATAATATTGTCCAAGAAGAATTGTACTCATTACATGATTCATAGAATTGTAACCCTTCTTTACAACACCTTAATAATAACAATAAAAATAAGCCATACAGCGGGGAATATTGAATATAGTCTTCCAATGCACATCTCCTGTTTCTTAGTATCTGTCACAGAATTATGAACAAAATATGTTAATCCTTATTTTCTTGTAGTTGCTTTTGTTTCTAAAGTGAACAAACAAGCCACATCTTCTCTTTTACTTCTATAATCTGGCCAGTGTCTTCCTCTGAATTGGCTGACACAATGTCAGTTTTAATAACTGACTAAATGAGTAAATGTATAATGTATTCCAGAATCATCCACTTCCCATCGTTTTTTTCTTCTGTACCTCCACAAGTATTTCTGTGTATTCCACAAAACTTTGCAAAAAAGTGAATTTAACAGAATAGTTTCTTAGATGATATTAGAAGTACAAGCAGCAAAATAAAATAGGTTGCATTTTTTATTTATTTTTATTTTTTTAATTTTTGTAAAATGTATTGTCAAACTGATGTACAGAGAGGGTACAGTTTCATAGGGTAGGCATTGGATATATTTCTTGTACTGTTTGTTACCTCCTCCCTCATTCCCTTCTCCACCTCCCCCTTTCCCTTTCCCCTCCATGAGTTGTTCAGTTCATTTACACCAAACAGTTTTGCAAGTATTGCTTTTGTAGTCATTTGTCTTTTTTACCCCATGTCTCTCGATTTTGGTATTCCCTTTCAGTTTCCTAGTTCTAATACCAGTATACACGGTTTCCAATGTACTCAGATAAGATACAGAGATAGTGCGGTACAACCACAGGAAGGGGATACAAGAAGATCATCAATAATAGAAGCTACGGTTACACATAGCAAGTTGAAAGTAGTTACAACAGTGATATAACAATCGTTTCCATAACATGGAGTTCATTTCACTTAGCATTATCTTATGTGTTCATAAGGGTATAGCTACTGGGCTCTTGTGATCCTCTGCTGTGACTTGCCTACACCTGTGCTAAGTATTCCCTATGAGGGAGACCATACAGTCCATGTTTCTTTGGGAATTTTATGCCTCTATCAGAAAGAATGACATTGCCCCATTCGTAAGAAAATGGAAGGACTTGGACAAAATTATACTAAGTGAAGGTTGCAATTTTGAAAGATTAAAGATTGTAGTACTTTCAAATTTTCACATCTTACATATTGATATTTGATCGCATAAGTAATGACTATCTGGAGAGGATACCATTAGCTCAGGAAACAACAGCAAGAATTGATAAACAAGAGCACATCAAAACAAAATGCTTCTGAAGAATAAAATAAGCAATAACAATAAAGAGATATCCTATAGAATGGGAAAATCCATAAACCACCTGAGGATTGAAATCCAGAATATATAAAGAAGTGAAACAAATAAACACCAAGGAATAAATACTGCACACAATCACCTCCTATTTAAGCTTTTCTCTGTAGTTTGGATGACAAGTGAATGCCTCCCTGCAAAGCTTTTTCTGTTAAGATCGGGGGGTGGGAGATTGTTCACAACTTTTGCCTCAGCTCACCTCAAGTTACCTCAATTTTCCAATCATACACTCCTCAGTAGCTAGAATTACAGATAGGACTCACTGATGCCTTATCTCCGTAAACTAAATTATTAATTTACATTTTCTCAAACTTAAAACGTATACATGTTAAGGGATGCTAGTGGCTCACACCTGTAGTCCTTACTACTCAGAAGGCTGAGATCTGAGAGTCATATTTTGAAGTCAGCCTGGGCAACAAAGTCCGTGAGACTCTTTTCTTCAATTAATCATGAAAAAAGCCAGAAGTGATGCTGTGGCTCAATGGTAGAGTGCTAACCTTGAGTAAAAGGAGCCCAGAGGCCATGCCCAGCCCCAGGATGGGCAAAAAAAAAGAAGTGTACATGTATATCACATATATCATAATGTATATCACAAAGCAGTCATAGAACTTTCATATGATATTCTTCCAGCTGAAGACAAATGCATCCCTCTCTTTAAACACTAAATCCAAATGAAAAACGCCTTAATTTGGAACAGGGGGAAAATGGACACCCACACCCACATGCAACATGCTCCCTTAAAAAAAACTTTAAATAAATTGGACTGACAATCTCATTTTAAAAATTTCACTTAATGGAAGGTCCTGTCACCACCATCTCATTTTATTTTTGTGGAGCTCGTATAGTATTTGAAGTCAGAGTCTCGTGGTTTCTAACCAGGTGCTTTCCCACTGAGCCATGTCTCCAGTTCAAAACATCTGATTAACAGAAAGAAAGATTGATTTCTGGGTGTGGTGGTTTACACCTATCATCTCAGCTTTTGAAGATGTTGAGAATTGGAGGAAGGCAATGTGAAGCCATGCAAGGCAAAAGTTTGTAAGACCCTATCTGACAAGGAAAAAAATGAGTGTGATAGTGCGCACATGTCATCCTACCTACATGGAAGGCTTAAACTAGAGGGTTATAATCCAGACTTGCCCAGTCAAAAAATGAGACCCTATTAAAAAAAAAGAGGAAAATAATAGCTGAGGTATGGCTTACATGGTAGAACACCTGCCCAGAAATTTCAAAATCTTGAGTTCAAACCTCTATACTGTCCAAATAAAAAAACTATAAAGAGAGAATGGTTGATCTAGTTAAATCCTTAGATTAAAAAAACTAACTGAATTATAAAAATGCATTTAAAGTATTAAAATGTATGGGCTTCTCTGATCTCAATTATAAGAATTCACCAAAGTTTTCATAATCTCATAGCTGTTGTTAAGTTTGTAGGATACAAAACAGTGATACATTGAAACAAACAATAAAAACTGAAGCAGCTTTCTGAAAATCAGATATTTTCCAGTAATTGATCATTCATCATGGCAATCAAATCCTTCATCTAATGTTCTCAAGTAGATGATAATATAATGTAATTTAGAACTACATTCAACATGTTTACAGGTTATAAATGTAGGCATGTTACATGGTAGAAGAGAATTTTGCGATCAGACTGAATATACCATGAGAAAATGACATCTAAGAGAGACTAGATGTAATATGGCAAAGTAATACACAATCAGGGAACTTTGGATGGGAAAAAGAGTTATATAGTTTAAAGGAGAAGGTAAAGCAAGCCTCAAGGCATAACATTTGGCTATAGAGAGATAAGAGTGGGAGTGTGAACAAAGAAAGTAAAGAAAGTAACAAGAGAATATATAACTTCCTTGACAAACTACACTTTAAGCAGAAAATATAGAATAAGGAAGTAGTGTTCTTTAATAGCAGAAAAAAGGTAACATTGGCTGTTTTTAAATGCTATTCATAGTACATAATCAAACCCAGGAACCTATATTTCAAGTATCAGAGTGAAATTGAGGCAGGATTAATTGAGGAAAATGAGGCCTGGTGAAGGCATCTTAGAAGCATGGTATTTAGAAACATAGAAGCACTATCTTTACTTCAAAGAGAGACAACAGGATGCATTTCTTCCTGAGAGAGGCATTTCTCACCCCAAGAATTAACATTTGTCTGGCAGGATGTATGCCTTCCTGAGAAAAATGCTTCCCCCAAATTTAAGCAACATTCTACCCAAAATGTAGAATAAGGTGCCCTCCTTATCTTAAGCATAAGGATCTGTTTTTATGGCAGGATGCATTCTTACCTGGAAGAAATGCCCAAAACATCTAAGAACTCAAAAAATGTAACACCAGGAGTGGTTAAAGCAAGGACATAACACATAACTTGGCATAACTTTGAAGTCAGTCCCCCTGCTGGTACCATATATATATATATATACCCCTAACAGACAAGGAGCTCTTGCCCCCCTTCCCCTCCAGCTTTGAGAGCACTGACCCTGACTTTCTACTTGTCTGCTTATTTATTTATTTATTTGTTTGTTTCTTTGTTTTTAATATACTTTGGTTAGTTATTTCTTTTTTTTTTCTTCAAATTTTTATTATCAAACTGATGTACAGAGAGGTTACAGTTTCATACGTTAGGCATTGGATACATTTCTTGTCTGCTTTTTGTCTGCATGTCTGCTTGCTTCCTTGCTTACTTACTCAATAAAGCTCCAACAAGTTTTCTTACCATCATGACTTGTCCATAAATTCCTATTCGAACTCAAGGACTCTAAGCCAAGAGTTCCTATTTTTAAAGGGAAAGTTCACAAACCCTCACCTGCATCTGGCGACAGAATGGGAGATAAATATGAATTCTTACTATTAAAACAAATCTTGAGATAAGTATTAAAAATGGGATATAATTAATATATTAATCTATTACAATTCAATCCCCCATAGATTTCATAGGTTCACACTAAAGGTTGCATACTATCATTACCAAAATTGCAAGAGCTACGACTTTTGATTAATACAATTATCAATTGTTCACATGTACATTGCTGAATATATTCCTCCACATCAATGAGGCTTCGTTGACACTTCTATCTCCCCTCAACCCTTTCATACTTCTGATCTCTCTTCTCCTATGTTCGTACTTTAATTCTTGAGTACATATAAGCATTGAATATACATAATTAAATTGCTTATTATATATAATTGCTTGCTATTTATTTCCCTTGACTACAAAAGTATGTTGCACAAGAGCAGGGATCTTTGTGTGCTTCTTGATATATGCCAAGTGCCTGGAGATCAGTGTCTGCAACACAGACGGAGTTCCACCTAAATGTTTTCTGAAGTGTAATTGAGCAAATGGTTATGTTTGGAAATTTGAAAACACTTGTAATGTATTTCATTCTTACTATACAAAAATAAGCCATGACTAGAATGAGTGAAAAATAACAGGAACGGGAAAAGTAGGAGGTATAAAGTAGATACTTGTAATTTAATGATGTTTACCCTACAAGTTCCTTCAGTTAAATACTATTAGTTGAATGAGAAGTTGAAAAGCTGAGTTATGTGAAGTAGAGAGTAAGGTGCATTAAGTGTTACTACATGGCATAAACGAGATATGCAAGGTACATGTCACCATTTATTTTCTCAGTATAGATGGGCAACTATATAGTCAGAGAATGAAGCTCACTTTTATGCCACTGGGGTTTTTGTTGTTAAAAAAAAAGCCAATGTGGCCTCTAGTGGTTTATACTTGTAATCCTAGCTGAGATCTGGGATCACAGTTCAAAGCCAGCCCAGGCAACAAAAGTTTATGAAATTCTTATCTGCAACTGACTAATGAAATAACCATAGCAGAAGTGGAGCTGTGGCTCAAGTGGCAGAGCACCATCCTTGAGCAAAAAGGCTCAGGGACATCTCCTAGGCCCGGAGTTCAAGCCTCAGGATAGACACAAAAAGCATATATTTGCATATATGGTCTAGGGAACATTTTCTTTTGCCAGTCTTGGGGCTTAGGACTCAGGGCCTGAGCACTGTCCCTGGCTTCTTTGTGCTCAAGGTTAGCACTCAACCTCTTGAACCACAGTGCCATTTAAGGCTTTTTCTGATTATGTGGTGCTGATGAATCGAGCTTCATGCAGGCTAGGCAAGCACTCTACCACGAAGCCACAATCCCAGACCTCTATGGAACTTTTAATGTAAGAATATTCATTGAATTCATGAAATTTTACTCATACTGATGTCACATAAAAACCATATATTAATAAATGATTTTTATAAAAATATTCAGAAAAATATTCTGGGGAAAAGAGCTAGAAAAAACTAAAAATTTTAAGTCAAATAACTCTATAGGTCTTTCTCTTTCTCTGTTTCTCTCTTATCTACTTCAAGGTTGTTTCCATGAAACTTGGTCATTTAACTTTAAAAAAGCTATTCATAACTAATACGACTTATTTTCACTGAAATTCTAATTTTCTACATGATAAATCAAAATCTCCTGCCTTCACAAGACCGATACTTCTTTGACAAATAATACTCATTTTAAATGTTTGTGTATACTGTTTGACAAAAAACTAACCAAAGACATACATGTATGTAGACATACTTTATCTATCTCTTGCAAATAACACTGTAGTCCCCAACCAGCCACCCTCTTCCTTCCACCTTTCAGACTTCTTTGTTATTTTCAGGATTTGTAGTTACACTTCATAGGAAGAAAGCGAAGGGAAAAGAAATCTAAAAATTATGTCTAATACTGAAGTCTTAGTTTCAATTTTATTTACCTCCAAACCCATGCATCAGTTGATAACTTGAGTTACCTTTCTAAAGAACTAGTCATGTCTCTTTCATGGCTAATACCCTTTGTTTTTGTTTTTTTTTTTTGGCCAGTCCTGGGCCTTGGACTCAGGGCCTGAGCACTGTCCCTGGCTTCTTCCCGCTCAAGGCTAGTACTCTGCCACGTGAGCCACAGCGCCGCTTCTGGCCGTTTTTTCTGTATATGTGGTGCTGGGGAATCGAACCTAGGGCCTCGTGTATCCGAGGCAGGCACTCTTGCCACTAGGCTATATCCCCAGCCCAATACCCTTTGTTTTTAATCTGGGTCTCATCTACATAAAAAATATCCCAGGATACTTATTTTAAAAATGCCAACTTATGAGGGGGGAGGTAAGAAACAGTACAAGAAATGTATCCAATGCCTAACGTGTGAAACTGTAACCTTTGTGTACATCACTTTGACAATAAGAAAAAAAATAATAATAAAAATTTAAAAAATGCAGGCTTATGAGATTTATACCAGACTAACTGAATGAGATTTTTTGAGAATACACTTTTACTGAAGGGTAGTTATATTATTATAAAAATCATAACCATTGCAGTAGAAAGCCAGAGACCAAAATAAGATTGTTAAACACTACTCATTACTTTTAAAGACTGAACTATGCTAAAAATAGTAAAATAAATAATTTAATATTGATTGAAATGTTTATATCTATCATGATACAATTATATGTTCAAATTAATTAGGTAAATTAAATGTAGAAAAATAACATATTCTATGAATTATCTGGATATATTTCAAAGCAGAAAAAAACTACCCACAGATTAGTGTGTTGTTTACCACATTTTATGTAAGGTTATATTTGTAGTATACATAAATACTACCATCTCAAAATATGTCCTTTGAGAAAATTCAATGTTGAGTTTTTGCTAGTTTTATAAAAATCATGACAATTTTTTTCCAATGGCATTCCTACTAATGACATGAGGAAACCCATATGTTGCTTTAAATGAAAGATTACTTACTGCTCTTTTTCTAGAACACCCTGTAATCCAAGGCACAGTATGGTTTCCTGAAATCTGTGAAAACAACAAATGGAATCTCAGTTAGGTAGGCATTCATACTCTGGAATGTTGCTCAACACCAAAGAATTCATATACAGTGTTAAGATAGGTCTGCATTCAGAACACATTCCCCCAATAGACAACATTCTTCCTTTAATGAAGTCTGCATACTTAAAGGGCCTTCCTTTGTGAAAAAAATTAGAAATGATGTAAAATTTTCTTTGGAAATTCAAGGAAATTCTTAGAGTATATAAGGGCTCTGCATTTTCTGGGGCTCAGCTGGAGTTTGGAAATCTATGGAAACAGAATGATTGAAATGGAAATTCAGTTCTTTGCTCTGTGGAAACATGGAAAAAGTTGCAAGCACTATAGAGCATTACTACAAAATGAACTCCCTAATGAAAGATGTATGTTATAAACTACTTAAGCACATGTTTTTCATTTACTCTGAAAAATCAGCACTATCTAAACTTATATTACAGGTGCTTACTTAATAAAACTCTTAGCCTGCAATGCAAATGACTGAAACACCCTTTATCAATATTCAGGCCACATCAAAAATCTATTCTCTATTTTGTCTACCTTTTATTTTATAATGACAAATTGTACATTTTAATGACCCTTTGAGTTAAAGATTTTTGTATGGAGATTTAACTAAAAAAGAACACATTTTAAGCCAGGCAAAGGTGGCACATGCCTGTAATCCTAGCTACTCAGGAAGCTGAGATCTGAAGATCATAATTCAAAGCTTGCCTGGAAAAGAAAGTTTGTGAATTTCTTATTTTCAATTAAGCAGTAAAAAAAAAATGGGAGTGGAGTTGTAGCTTAAGTGATAGAGCACGAGCATGGATTGACAAATCTATGGGATAGTACCCAGGACCTGAGTGCAAGCCCCTGTACCAATATACCTACAAAAAAGGGACACATTTATTATTGGATATTTCTGCCTAGGCAGAACTGCAATATCAATGAAATTGCAGAATCCTCATTTAAACTTCAGATAAATCGTTACTGTTCCTGACCACTAAAACTGTTAGTTTACTTTAATTTCTGCATATATAAATATGCAAAAATAATACTTTTGAAGATAGGTTAAAAAGTATTTTACTTAATGTAAAACATCATTAGAATACAGAGACAATGAGTTTAATGCTAAGATATCATGGCAAGATGTGAAAAGTTGATTTTCTTTGATGATGAACTGAGGGCAATAAAATGATTTCTTTTGAAGAAATTCTTTTAAAAAGATGAGTTTCTTTTTATTTCACAAATCAAGCCTGAGTCAGTTGTTTGTTTATTCAAGCTTGCAAAATCAGATTACTATTAGCTTCAATGAAGAAGTTAATCTGCTAAAGTAGTCATATATTTTTAGTATAAATATATTTTTAGTATAAGTATAGATACCCAACTTTTTAAAATTATTGTTGCACATATCCTTATACATTAATAGAGATAAATAAAAACCAGCTACAGAGTATTTCTACAGAAGATGTGCTAAAGGCAAATAATTGTAAATAAAAGAAAACAGAACTTCAAACTTGTAACTACTGAAAAGTTGCATGGTATTTGAATGCTATCTATGCTCACCTAATCTCTCACATTTACTTCCAATGCATTCTTAAGTTCCTGGCACAACTTAGGCAGAAAAGATGAATTATTAACCCTCTTTTTTTCTTCACAAATATGTGTTTCTCCAACATTGGGGATTTTTATTTGGTACAGTATTGAAGACAGGTTCTCATTCATTTGAATACATAAAATACAATAATCACATGAGAAGGGCAATAAGCTTCTCATTTAAATTATATTTCAATTTTAAGCATACTTTAGTCTGGTTTGGAAAATTGCAAAAGAACCTACAAGGAGACAAGGCTGATTTAACAAATATTTTAGAACTTATATACCCATTGAGTTTTGTATGCTTCAAAGTAGAAAATTTAGGATGTTATGAACTCATTACAATGAAACTGCCATTATTGAAAGCATTTTGGGAACTTTTGAAATTGTCAGTTCATACCTCATCCTGAGATTCTGTTTCATACAGCCAGATTGAACATTCATATGATTCACTAAATGTGGCTCCAAATAAATTCTATTTTCCAAAATCAAATTTTCCCTCAAATGATGATGATTTGTCACCACTGAAACCATTTAAAAGAATCCCTCAGGCTTTTAAAGCAGTTGTAAAAGAATTTCAAAAACTTTTTGGCAAATTGAACATTATTAGCATAAGTATATATAAAGTTCCAAGGCAACTAATTTGAATTCTGTTCAAATGTGTGCCAGGCATCTCTTCTATATGAGGTGCTGTTTCAAGTCCTACAAGAAATAAAAAGATGGGAAAAATATAATTTCCTGGAGGGCAAGAATTGTGATTTGAGAGGAGATAAGACAGAAACACAGATGACTTTAATACAAGGTACGATGATAAGGGTCATGTACAATAAATAAAATGCAATACAAGTGCAAACTATGGCAAAATGACATCCACTTGTAGATTAAGATTTTAGTTGACCCTTACAAAGTAAGTAAGCTTTTGATGGACAGGATTTAAAAAGAGACATAGATGGAAAGAACAAAACTTTTATCACATCACAATATGTGGACAGGATATGTTTGGGGACTGGGCAGTTCATCTAGCACTAAAGAAAGGGTGAGGTCACTTTGTAGAGGCCATGAATGCCACATACACCTATATCTAGTTCTGCAGAAAATGAGGAACTTTTGAAGGTCTCAAGGAGATGGGCTAGTACATGTACACAATGGACTTCCACACCTCTATCAGAAAGAATGACATTGCCCCACTCATAAGGAAATGGAAGGACTTGGAAAAAAAAATCATGCTAAGTGAAGTGAGCCAGACCCAAAGAAACATAGACTCTATGGTTTGGTTTCCCTCATTGGGAACAATTAGTACACGGCTAGGATTATTCTAGCAGAAGAGCACAATATCTCAATAGCTATGTACTCATGGACACATAAGATGATGGTAAGTGAAATGAACTCCAAGTTATGGAAACACTGTTGTTATTTTCAACATACCATGTGAAATTATGCCATTGTTCTTTTGTCTTTCTTTCCCATGGTTTAACCCCTGATGTCACTGTAACTGATTTTAGTACTCTGGATATTGTATATACATGTATTAGAACTAGGGAAGGGAAAGGGAATATCAAAATCGAGAGACAAAGGATAAAAAGACAAACCAATGCAACAGCAATACTTACAAAACTATATGTTGTTAATCAACTGCACAACTCAAAGGGGGGAAGGGGAAGGAGGGGGAGGGGGAATGAGGGAGGATGTAACAAGTTGGATAAGAAATGTATGCACTGCCTTATGTATGAAACTGTTACCCCTCTGTACATCAGTCTGGCAATAAAGAAATGAAAAAATAAATATGTCATTAAAAAAAGAATTTTAACTTGTCTGGTGTATATAATGAACTGAAGACACACAGGAACATTATAATAGTTTAGGCAAGATATAATCCATACTTAAAACTGGGGCAGGGGAAACGGGAATTGAGAAGAGAAATATAAAATATATTTCTAAAGATCTCATGCATAGGATAGAAAATAAGTAGGGAGTTTGGAATAATGAGAATAGCTTTTATGTGGTCATCAGGAAACTTCCTCCCAAAGTTGCTGACACACTCTGTCTGATGGAGTATCACAAGTTTGAAGTCAAATATAAAGAAATTACTGTTAAAAATCTGTGTCTTACGTCTGAGATTGTACACATTAAAGGGTAGCACACTTATGTGGATATAAAATCACATGGTATGTATAGGTTTGTAAGTCCAACTTTAACATACTTGTCTGTTTCATGTGAAATCATACGTGTACTTTAAGAAGACATTATATATCAAAACCCTAATCATGCTTTCTCTATATATAATAATCTATGATTGTATACTCACAAGAAGGCATACATGAAGTTAAAGAATTTTAAGAATAATGTTTGCTTTCTTATACTTCATACTATTCAGTTGCTACATAACATGATTCTGCTGTAACAGTCACACAGGGATTCTACATATAAATATAAACATGCTTTTGATTTAAAACTATCATAAAGACAATTCTGCAGTAAGTTGGATATCCTAAAATTTAGGAAATTTTAGATCAACTTCTGGGTCAGATAGAGCTATTATGTGAAATAAACTATTTTATGTGAGGCAAGAAAATGAAAAATGTTATTAATTAGCATTTTATTAGGCAGAATTTGATTAACTGAAACAATCAGGCAATAACTGGGTCTCTGAGCAAAGTTCAGCACCCAAAGATTCATAAATCAATGTTTTAGCTTTCCATCGTTGTTTTGATATTAGCTGAACATCAAAACCTATCAATCATTCTTGTTAATCAGCAAGGTTTCCTAGGTGTTTTTCAATTATGAGGTGTAGAGTACAGAGAACACTCCTGCATATGTGATAGCCAGTCAATAAATATTTGCTGATTGATTGATTGAATTAATTTAGACCTTCATTATTCACTAGCTATGGTTGTCTGAAATTTAACAAAAGGCCAAGAGTGGAAATATCCAAGACGCCTTTATACAGGGTACAAAGTTGGCGGGAAGGGGTATAAATTGTTTCTGGTTGAGAATAACATGTACTGGAGAATAGATGAAAAAATGACTTGAATATTTATTTGAATATATATTATATGTATACATATACACACATATATACATATATACACACACATATATATTCCTGTTCTTCTCTCCACTACATCTCTGGAAAAGCTTTGAGAAGTTAGATTATAATCACTTAAAGTGCTACCACTTTTAGACAAACAGATGATATATTGTATTAAACACACAAATCTTCTATTAAGTCACAGGAAATAGTGTTTAGAATAGTTTATTAGCCTAATTTTTTTTGCTATTAACAGCCAAGATGTTACATGGAATTTGTTTCCTCCTGCATAATATTGTTAGCTGAATATTATAAGGCAAAATTAGTGCCAAGGAAATTGAAATTTCAAGATTTTTCAGTGAAGTTATAAAAGGTACTTAGAAT
Organism: Perognathus longimembris pacificus; assembly: GCF_023159225.1. Classification (NCBI taxonomy): domain Eukaryota; kingdom Metazoa; phylum Chordata; class Mammalia; order Rodentia; family Heteromyidae; genus Perognathus; species Perognathus longimembris. Next base: position 52,287,564 of record NC_063188.1, on the reverse strand, counting down.
ATGTTGGGTGCTGGTAGCTCACATTTGTAATTTGAGGAGGCTGAGATCTAAGTCTGTGAAAGTCTTATCTCCAATTAAGCACTAGAGAACTGAAAGTGAAGCTGTGATAGAGTACCTTGAGTGCAAAAGCTCAGAGAGAGCACCTAGGTCCTAGTTCAAGCCCTGGAACTAGCACAAAAATCAAACTACCCTGAATTTGTTCTTGATCATTGAGATACTGCCTACTAAAAATAATGCCAAATTAGAAATAAAATAATATAAATTACTATGTGTACAGGCTATTTTCTTTTTTTTTTCTCAAATTTTTATTATCAAACTGACGTACAGAGAGGTTACAGTATCATACGTTGGGCATTGGATACATTTCTTGTACTGTTTGTTGCCTTGTCCCTCATGCCCCCCTCCCTCCCCCCTTTCCCTCCTCCCCCCTGGTGTTCAGTTCACTTACACCAAACAGTTTTGCAAGTATTGCTTTTGTAGTTATTTCTCTTTTTTTACCCTGTGTCTCTCGAATTTGGTATTCCCTTTGAATTTCCTAGTTCCAATATGTACAGGCTATTTTCTAGTTCAAAGAAGTAGAAAGGGAAGGAGCACTGTGAGCAAAATAAGCACACAAGCCCAGTAAAGAGATATAAAAAAGTTCCAAGAAGATGGGTTAGAAGCCTGATGTATTTGAATCTATAAATGTGAATAGTCTAATAACATAGAAGGGATTATATTCTGAAGAGAGAAAGAAGAACATCAGGAATCACCAAAAATGTATCAGGACAACAGAAAACCAGAAAAAAAGAAGTAACAGAGAAAAGCAGTGAACAGTAGAAGTCCATTCTCCCACAAACCATAAAGTCAGGTTAGAGATTTGGTGAGACTGACTGCTCTGATAGGAAAGGCCTCAGTGAAGGAAGAAAAGATATCATGTCATTCCTTCCTATCTAAGAGCTAACAGCAAGAATAAAATATATTTTATTCCAGGAATGCAAGCATAGTTAAACCTATGGATATGTAATACAACATATAAATAGAATAAAAACAAAACTCATACAGTACTGTCAATAGATGTAGAAGAAGCCTTGACATAGTTCAACATGCCTTCATGAAAAAAGCCCTGAAAAACAGATAGAACATACCACAACATAATAAAGACCCGCAAAGACTGTGGCTTAGTGGTAGAATGTTTGCCTAGAATACATGAGGCTCTGAGTTCAATTCTTTGGTACAACATAAACACTAAAAATGAATTGAATTTAAAAATACAGAAAAATCAATAATGAATAAAATAATGAATAATGAAATAGTGAAGACCGTGTTCAACAAGCCTATGCCTATATTTACCAGGAACACTCTTGAGTACATATCCAAAGTAATGTGATTGAGGATACAATAGAGATATCTGCACACCCATGTTCATTGCAGGAGTATTCACAATAATGAAGTCATGGAAACAGATGAGATGACTTACAACTGATACACATATGTATATGCATACACACCCACACACAGGGCAGTATTAGTCATCTATAAAGAAGAACAAAATGGGTGGGGGAGGGAAAGGAGGGAAGGGAGGGGGGCATGAGGGACAAGGTAACAAACAGTACAAGAAATGTATCCAATGCCTAACGTATGAAACTGTAACCTCTCTGTACATCAGTTTGATAATAAAAATTTGAAAAAAAAAATAAAAAAAGAAGAACAAAATCATTCCATTTTGTAGGAAACCTGAAGGAACTGGAAATCATTGTGTTAAGTGAAATAAGCCACACTTAACAAATTTCTTATTTTTTCTATCATATATCAAATTTAGAAAAAAAATTCATGAAGGTAGAAGAGGAGCTATTTGGGAAAAGTGACACTAGCTGGTGACAAGAAAGGTTGCCAGTACATTGTATACATGTGTGAAAAAGTCAAAATGAATCCTACTATTGTTTTCAAGAATAAAAATAAAAAGGAGAGTTGTCTAAAATACTGACTCTACAATAACCCTTAGGGGTTAGAAAAATAAGCCCAATTTGAGTAGGAGCTCCAGAAACAGGAAAAATAAGAATAAAAATAAAAGATGAAAATTCAACTGGTATATTTTTAAGATAAGACTCACATGTCTTTGATAAATTAAACATGACAAAGATGAAAAATTAAATTATAAATGATAAAGGAAGCATTGCATGTATCTGCACAAATATTAGAGAATATAACATACAATTTTGAAAAAGTATATGATAACATTTTTGATAATACAAAACCTTTAGTACAGAAGAAATGCAGTACTATGAGGAAAGTTTGTAACTATAAGTGCCTGTATTAAGAAATCAGAGACATGTCAAAAAATAATCAAATGATCTCCTTTGGTTAATTGTTCAGAGAGTTAAAGTCCATGAGAGATGAGAATTCAATTAATTAACAAACTGAAATAATAACAGTACATCCTGTTTTTGTACTGCTTATTTTCCAAAATGATTCAATTTTCTAGCTGTAGTAAGCAAATCTCTTAAATTTCTGGTTCTGAGAACATACAATACACTCTAGGTTTCCATGGGACCCATTTTTCCTATGGTTCCAAAGACACCACTATTGAGGAAATCCCACAGACACTCAGGACATGTGGAGTTCACTACTATACTGTGGCTATTTGAATCATTTTCCTCATAATGCCACTGAAATTATACCCACTTTACTTATATCCCACCTTTAAAAAAATCTAAAAAAAATCACTTTACATATACGTGTATTGGAACTAGGGAAGGGAAAGGGAATATCAAAATCGAGAGACAAAGGATAAAAAGACAAACCAATGCAACAGCAATACTTAGAAAACTATATGGTGAAAACCAACTGTACAACTCATGGGGGGAGAGGGAAATGGAGAGGGGGAGATGGGGAAAAATGAGGGAGGAGGTAACAAGTTGGATAAGAAATGTATGCACTGCCTTACGTATGAAACTGTAAGCCGTCTGTACTTCATTTTGACAATAAAGAAATTTTAAAAATCACTTTACCATTTAAATTAAGCACATCATCTTTTACCTTACTTTTGGATGGCACCATTTGCTTTGCAGAAGCCACATTTTAATACAATTAAGGGGAGAGAAATCCTCAGCAGATCACACAAATGATGATAATGCAGGACTGACAGGGCTTCTCTGCATCCACTGTGTAATGCATGCACAGGAAGTGACAATTTTCATTTGTGAAAGGTGGCATATGATTAGCTGAAGTTGAGTAGCAGTAGGGGGAAAAATGAATCAAATATCTACAGAAGATTCCAGCACAAGAAACTTAAGAGAATAGCTTGCTTACTTACATTCTTAAAGCTAGAAAATTGGCTAACATGACAATAGGTTCTGCTCTGTTCTGATCATGGAGAGCTGAGGATAATGTATCTTTACCAAAACCTTGATGGCTAGCCTCTGTGGAAGCTACTTCATCATTCACCTTGGTTTCAACCAGTCTCAACTAGCTAAAAAAAGGAGGCAAAATCATGTCCCATGGTTCTGGCGGGGGAGGGGGGAACTGTTCACTGTACTGTCTCAATTAAAGCTGGCTTGATTTCTTTCTGTTGTGATGTAACTGGAATACATGGGCTTTTAATTTTTATGGTAAAGGTGGTAGCTAATACCAGCCTTCACTCAGCAAGTATTAAATGCTATTTCTTCTTCAATTCTCCTGTTAAAATTGTGAGTTCTGCAATGTACTTGGGATATAAAGGATTTCTGCACTAGTAGACTTTCATTAAGTTCCAAATTATGAGTTCATATACATAGAAATATTTATTTGTTTATTTATTCACTTATTTACTTACATTTTTGAGGTAAGATCTCATTATGTAGTCCACAATGACCTCAAACTCATGATACTTCTGCCTCAGCGTCTTGTGTGCTGGGATTACAGGTGTGCACTAGAATACCTGGTTATGTGAGAAACTTTATGTGCCAAGGAAGAAACAGTGAACCTTGCTGTGTATTATTCCATGTTACAGCTTTCCTGTAAAGTGGATGCCATTATTCACATAACATATGAGAAGAACTTATAACATAGGGAATTCATATGAGCAGAGAGTGGCAGAGACTAAATTTGGATCCAAGCCTGTACAGGCTTTAAGTCTATGTTCTAAATGATTATATGAAGCCATCTTTAGAAAATTAAAATTAGAAAAAGTAGATAAATTGTACTATAGTTAAAATATTTTGTAAAAGGTTAGAGACTATACACAAGTAACATTGTAGTTGATATTAAAGGTAAGGATGTTGTAGGACTAATTAAAAAATCTAAAAAGAATACACAGCTTTCTGAGGCCTTACACTAATCTAAACAAAATAAAAATGGTTGTACTGTACAGTAATTTGTAATGAAAACTAGATGAATAATATATTCCTGGGTTGGAATCTGGTTTCCATCATTTACTAGTCATATAATCCATGGGAAATGGTTACAGTAAAAATAAAATACCTAAAAAATGCTTAAAAATACCTATCTGTCCTGATCATTGTGAAGACTGAGATAGGCATATAAATAATACTTTCTGACACTTGATAGGCGCTCAATCTATTACTACTACTACTACTACTACTACTACTACTACTACTAAGAACAGAGCTAAAGGGATGAAGTACAAAGAAATAGGTGAATGAAATGATTTCTGTTTGGAGGATAGCATTACATTAGTACCATTCATGTTACTTTAAGCATGCTTTTTAGTAAACAGCAAACACATAAAAATTAACCTTTAGCAAGAAATGACTAGTAGCTATGTGCCTTTGGCTCCTGGCTGTAATCCTAGCTACATGGAGGTTGAGAATACAAGGATCAAGGTTCGAGGACAGTCCAGGCCAAAAAGTAAGATTCCTTCTCTGTGAAATGGAAGCTGGATGCATGCTCCTGTGGTCCTTGGGATGATGGGAAGCCTGTATTAGGCAAATCAGATTAAGTGTGAACCCAGGCACACCTATCCTATCCTAAAAATACTCAGTAAAAAAATACAGGGCTAGAGGCATGGTTCAGAATTATCATTTCAGTTTAGCAAGTGAAAGGTTGTGAGAAATCCTCAGTACAAACAAATAATCAGTAATCATGAAGATTAAATTATTTTCTTAAAGTTGGGCACTTCCTATACTATATCATTTCTTTCTACTTTGAAGCAGGAAGGTGTAAGATGGACAGAGTCAGGAAAAGATTATTCTTTAAATTGGTCAAGTTCTGATACATTATATTGTGGTTGAGTAGATAAGAAAGTGTAGCCAATGGCAAGGCAAAAGCACACATTGCTGTCTTGTTATTTAAATTCTCTAAAGTAGATTTTTCAGAGGGAAGATGTATGACCTGAAGGGATGTTTTGTGGGAGGCTAATATTGCACTGAAGAGATTATTTGAAACATATCAAAACAATTGAATATGTCAAACAATAAAGAAATAACACCTATTTTGTACACAGGACTAAAATCACTTTAATTCTTATATGGACTCTCTTTTCCCTATAAACAGTTTACAAAAGATTAATGGCCCACTTAACATTTAGTACAGCTTTTACTTCTAGAAAAAGCTGTTGGCTGAGTTACTGGAGGCTCGGACATCTTAGCCATTGGCACCTAGAAAAAATGATTGACTTGCTTGGCTCTGTACTCAGGGATAACACATTCATCCTGTGATATTCCAAAACTGCAAGTGAAATCTATTACAGGAATAATCTATATTCAAGAGGATGAGCCTAGACAATTTAATCCTATTTTAGATATCGGACATGCCATGCTTCCCATAAAGCTACTAATCCTTGGGGAAAAAAAAAACATTTTAAACGTCAGGGGAAAGCTGCCATGTTATAAAAATAACTGTATCCCATTGTTTAAAAACCTTATCATTTGTAAACCAGACAAAGAAAGCATAGGATTCTTCATGTAGTAGACTCTAAAACACTACTTCACAGTAAAACATCTCAAATCACTTCAAAAGATGAGTTAAGTGATCGAGGTGATTTAAATCTAATTTTTTTTTTTACAACCAAGCACAACTTTGAAAAATCCTGACAAAGTTAATATGCACATTACCTGGTAGTTGTTTTGGTTTTGTGATAACCTCAGTTGGTTTGATGATGCAAAATGTGGAGAAAAATTATTCCGTGGATTTGCATTACCGTACATTGTATTAGATGGTGTATGTAATGAGATCCGAGGTGTCAAATGGTAGTCTCTGTTTTGATACAGTACATTGTCTGACAAATCTCTAATGTTCACCATTTGTGAATCTGGCATATTTCTTCCTGGTCCGGGCAGAATTGTACTTTGGTTTTCAGTTCGAAGGGAACTACCACTTTCATAAAATCTTGAGTAATTTTGGATCTGTGCTCCCATAGATGCTAACTCTTCTTCTCTGGCGTATTCATCCTCAGCATCTCCAGTCTCCATTGCAATAGATAAACAAGTTCCTTCTGCTGAGCTGGGCTTGTGTGTGGCAGTTCCTCCCAGAATTCTCTGGGGGTAATCACTGACAGCCAATGAAAATACTTCACGGATTTCCAAGTTTTGTGTTCTACAGAAAGGGTCTCTAATAGTTGACTTTTGCCCACATAAGTTATGTGATGCCAAACTTGTGTTTTCAGGCTTATATGACTTTTGAATCCCAACTGGTTCAATTTTGCAAGGTCGATGGCACACAGACGGCTTTGGAGGTCCTGTCATTTCAGAAGCCTGCACTGAAGAGCTTCCATAGTTTTTCTTTGAGTTATTGTATACTGAGTTTCCAGCATTTAATACACTTGTCTGTCTTGACAAAATAATTGTCTTTTCACCTAGGAGCAGTGAGGTATTTTTACAGTGTGCTACTCGTCTTTGAACAGGTATATGCAACTGAAACTCAGTATCATTTTTACTGGATGCTTTCTGAATGGGAATTTTATGTGCTTCTGTAATTTGTGGAGTTGTATGTTTGGTTGTTCCTTGCCTACTTGATGAACTGCCTGGGCTGTATATACCAGTTACAATGACATCATTATTGGCAGAAGTCCAAGAGGATTGTTGGCTTGAGGGTCCGGCAATATTAACCACATTTCTGACTGTATTGTCCGGAGCTGTCAAAGAGGTACCAGAAACATTTCCTGTGCTTGTTCCTGATTCAGAATTCTTACTACTCATTTTTCTTCGTTTATTGCCGACCCACGTCTGAAAGGATTTAAGAAAGTATTATTAAAAATTTACAAACCGAGAAAACCAATTTCTAAATGATAAATTATGTTCTTATTGGCCAAACTGGCCAAAAGGAAAAAAAATGATACAATATTTTTTAAAGTAAAACATAGGAGGAAAAGTGACCTAATAAATATCTAGTAACTTTGATAACTGGACATATTGTTGCCACAAAACCCACTTAGTTTATATACATATATAATATTACATATAGTAAATATATTATACATTATATATTATGTATATAAAAGATAGTACTTATAATTCAAAACATTGTTCAAAGCACATTAAAACACACTGTGGAATTGTCACAATGGAAACCCCTTATAATAGTAATTTTGCTAATTAAATTAATAAGATATTAAAAAACTGTTCATATGTTTTGTTCCAGAAAACAAAATGTATTCACAGACATAGTTAAAGTTGTAAAAAGATTCATGCTTTATTCATGAATAATAGTAAAAAGTTGAAAGCAATGTGTGAGCCACCAAAACCTACCTTTAAAATAAATTTTTAACATAATTAGAAAGTACTCTTTAGCTGGGCACCGGTGGCTCACAGGAGCTACTCAGGAGGCAGAGATCTAAGGATCACAGTTTAAAAAAACAGGTCAGGAAAGTCAATGAGCCTCTTATCTACAATTAACCAGCAAAAAGCCAGAAGTGGTGCTGTGGCTTAAGCGGTACAGAACTCTAGCCTTGAGCACAAAAGCTGAGGAAAAGATCCAGACCCTGAGCTCAACCCTCAGGACTAATCCCCCCACCAAAAAAAAGGAAAATAAAATAAAATATTCATTGTATCATTAAAACCACTAGACATTTGCAGTATTCAAGCTTAATGACATCTGTATGGATATAGTGTAGTGGTTAATTGTAGAAGCATTAATAATTGTAAATTGTAATAATATACTTTATTGTGCATGTATCTTTGCATTGTGAGTTAGTTAAAATACACTATGAGAAGGGAAAGTGCAAGGGTTTTGTGTTTCCCAAGTGCCCTCTGACATATGAGAATACTGGTTTCCTCACATCCCTACCAACTGTTTACATTTTTTTTATCATCTTTACTAATCTGGGAGTTAACAAAGGCAAAGAATTGCTGTTGTGATTGATTGTCTACATTACTACATTACTTTCACAAAATGGTTCATCCATTACCTTTACCTATTTTAATATCGGGGTGTTTGTCTTTTTATGCTGATTTGTAAGAGCAATTTTCTACTAAAGATAATAACACTTTGTCACACAATGCAATTTTTTTGGTTTGTTATTTATGTATGGTAGTTATCTTCTTCTTTACACTTTCGGCTGCTTACCAAATTGTATACAATGAATATATAAACATATATAAACATATTATATAAACATAAAAAATTAATAAAAATAGTATCAGTGCTTAGCATTTAGGATTTGATTATATAATACATACTTTTATATAAGTAATTATTATAATTATTTTAGGATTATTGTGCTGAATCACAGTTCTTCTAAACTTTGCAATAAGAAATGTTATATTCTAAAATATGATTACAAAAGTTCATAATTATTCCAAAATACATATTGTATGAAAGCTATCAGAACTCATTAATCTGTTAAGATTAAACAAAATACGTGAAAAAATAAAAACATTAAACTAGCCTTATACAAGCATGGTGTAGGGTAACTTTTTCTCTGATGTGTTTTCAGTGTTAATTTATATAAGGTATAAGTAAATACAGTGACATTATTGTAATACTGTAAATAAAATTTAACATGTGCAGGTTGCTAGTGGCATACAACTGTAATTCCAGCTACTCAGGAGGCCGAGCTCTGAGGATCCGGGTTCGAAACCAGCCCAAGCAGGAAAATCTCTTATTGGAGACCCTTATCTCCAATAAACTATTCAGAAAAAGCCAGAAATGGTGCTGTGGCCCAAGTGGTAGAGCACTAGCTTTGAGCCAAAGAAGCATAGGACAGCACCCAGGCCCTGAGTTCAAGCCTCAAGAATAGAATTAAAAAAAGTTAACATGGGCTGAATCCTCAATTCCTTTGGTAGTTGTTATTTTTCTAACTATATAAATGAAGAAATTGAGTTTCGAAAGCAAATAAAAATATCCTTGCAAAAGAATATTTGCCAACGTGTGGCAGAACAGATTCAGTCAGTCCTATATAATGTCAAAGCACATGCCTCTCCACTGTGCATATAGTGGCTGTAAACTCTTGAACTAGGCATCTCTCTAAGCCATTTTAGTTTCTTAATCATTTTCCACTAAAAAAATACATTCCAGAAACTGTGGTGGTTCCTTTTGTTTCCCATAACAATATAGTGGGATTTTTCTCCCCCAGAACTGGGTTTGAACTCAGGGACTTAAATTCAGATTGCTTGCTCAGGCCTGGCACTCTGACATTTGAGCCAGTCCTCCAACCCATCTCTTTGCTGGTTGTTTTGGAAAAGTGTCTCAGGGACTTTTTGCCAGGCTGGTTTTGAACTGTGATTCTCCAGATCTCAGCCTCTTGCATAGCCACCAGTACTCATTTCTTAGTGGGAGTTTTAAATTCACTCTGATTTACTTTCAAGAAAGAGCAAGTGAGTTACAAGCCAAAATATGTAAGTATAAATGTTACGTGAGACAAAAGAGAAAAACTAACAGGTTCATATACGAAAGAGAAATATATTTAAACAAATGTCTTTAGAGAAATATAATTGCACAAAATATTTCCAAGTTATAATTTTCAAGTAAAAAACTTAACCCATGATGCTTTTGTACCTAATTTTATAAAAATACATAAGCATTCAAGCCAGATGTTGGTGGTTCATGTCTGTAATCCTAGCTATGCAGGAGGTTGAGATCCGAGAATTGTGGCTCAAAGCCAGGCTGGGCAGGAAAGTCTGTGATATTCTTATCAAGTGGTAGAGTGTTAGCCTTGAGCAAAAAGCTCAAGGACAGTGCCAGGCCCTGAGTTCAGCCCTGGGGACTGGCACACATGCACACTCAAAAAGAGTAATCATACTAAATTGCAAGTCACGGTTCATTTAGTTAATTTTATAGTTTATACATACAGATTCATAGCATAAGTAGTTGTCTACATAGTTTACTAGATATGTTTACTATGTATCCATCTGTAATTAAAATATAATAGAATAATACCATGTACAAATGAAACCGCTATCTAGCAACCTAGCAACCTCATTTGTCCAGAACACAGCTATCACAAGATTTATGTGACAACACTTAATAGCACAGCTCCAAAGCTTAAAATCTACTTTCTTTGATTTTATAATTTGATGAAAGCTGGACGAGTATTTTACAACAAATAAGAAGCCACAAAATAGAAGAGATATTTGATGATAGAGGTTGTTAATGGCAGGGACCCTGGTAGTACTAAAACTAAGAAGGTTCACTGAACATTGTTCATTAAAAAGGAAAAACAGAAAGGAAAACATAAAATCAATGTAAGAAATCACTGAACAGCCATTTGTGTTCTTTAAGAAATGGGAAGATAGATCCATATACCTTATCAAGTTGTAAGCATTATTATTTTATAGCACAGTATCATAATTGATTTCCATAATGAAAACCCTGAGTCAAAAGGGGTTCAATTATTTTCCATGTTCTCTAGGGAAGAAAAGTACAAAGTATATATTGCAGAAACACTGATTCTTAAAGTGTTGAAAATAAAGAAAATTCATGGCTTGAGGGACTCTCAACAAAGTAATTTTACCAGACATTTTTCACTTGTAATATCCAAAATTTACCAAGGCTTATCAGATGTAAATGTTCCCCACTGTAAATGCCTCATTGATGAGAAGGAAAACAATCAAGTCAAACAAAAATGATATGAAAATTTGCATTGAGGAAAATAGTAAAGCTACACTTGCCAGATGAAAAACCAAACAAAACAGAAAAGGTCATTGAATCACCAATACTTGTTGTGCACAAAACTCTTGTTTAGTTGTCTCTTAAAAATTCGCTGTCTGACCAGGCACAGCTAATGTCTGTAATCCTAACTACTTAGGAGGCTGAGATGTGAGGATTACCATTTAAAGCCAGTCCTGGAAGGAGTTCATGAGACTCTTATCTCCCGCTAAAAGGCTGGTAGTTGATGTGTCACTCTGGAACAGTTCAGGAACAGTGCTCAGGCCTTGAGTTCAAGCCCCAGGACCAGCACAGAAAATAAAACAAAACAAAAAACACTGTCTATAAGTCTATTTTCCTTTTTTACTGTATGTTATTTACTTTCCTGCTCCTTGCCCCATTATATTTGTTTGTGCTTCGATGTTTCAATCTTTCAGTTCTCTGCACATTGGGATCAAATACTTAACACAGTATGGCTTGAGTTCTAAGGAGGAGAATTCCAACACATACTATATTAAAATCATCAGGAATGGTCTCTTTCAAGTAGGTCACATTATCTTAGCAAAATATAAGGAGGATTATTAAGTAGTAGATGTACAAACAACTCTATTTTCTTCTAAATGAAAAAGCAATCAAAATTGTCTTGATACTCAGATATGGAAGACTGACTTTCTGTACAATTTATGCATTGCTGGAATGGAATTTTTAATTTTTTGAGATGAATCTGCTGTACACAAACACCTATAGTTCATGCAATACTTTACTTGTAATCCTTCATTCTAAAAACTTTGTATCTATTCTTTTCATTGTTTTAAATTTCACATCATTTGGAGTATAAATATAAATACCTGCATTTCAAAAATCCCAGTATTCAGGCACAATCAAGGAAGTTATAAGGAGAAGGGTTCTAAGATTCTGCCATTAACAAATTGGGAACATAAAAGACGGCAGTGCAGCTGTCTGGGGAGGCTTTTTATGTTAAGTTAAGGATAAGATAAAAGGGAGAAAACAATAAACCAGGAAAATTAGAATAGCAAAACGTTTGTATTATAAAATTTAATCTCATTAATGGAGAATTTTTTTTGCCTTTTTTTATTTGTTAGTTGTGGGGCTTGAACTCTGGGCCTGGGTGCTGTCCCTGAGCTCTTCAGCTCAAGTCTAGTGACCTACCACTTCCTAACTCAGAATATTTTATATTACTTTTTGTAAGACAATTACATTTTTCCTCTAAGGATTGATAGAGGAAATTTTAAGTACTGCATTTAGAGTTATAAAAAAGACACATTTCTAGTTCTTAGACAAATATGAGCATGGTACCTGATATCAACAAACAAGAAACACATATTCTGGATATTTCCCCCCACAATTAGTGTCTTAATTTCCTACTTGATTTTTTTTTTTTTGGCCAGTCCTGGGCCTTGGACTCAGAGCCTCAACACGGTCCCTGGCTTCTTTTTGCTCAAAGCTAGCACTCTGCCACTTGATCCATAGCACCACTTCTGGCCGTTTATCTATATTTGCTGCTGGGGACTTGAACCCAGGGCTTCATGTATAGGAGGCAAGCACCCTTGCCACTAAGCCATATTCCCAGCTGAATTTCCTACTTGAAAGTTCAGCAATCCTTTAGTATTTAAGAAATACTTTCCAAGGAATTTGGGCTTATTAAAAGATTTTTATTTCTAGGCTCTTTGATGGTGCATACATAAGCAAAATAAAGTCAGATGTATTTTCTTTTTTCCAAATTAGCCTAATAAACCCCAAGGATAGGAAGTTGCTAATCTTTCCATCACTAAGGTTTCACATATAGAGGAGCAGTAGCATTTACATAAACACGAAAGGGCCCACACATTCAATAAAATTTGTGACTAGTTCTGTTAGATTTATCTCTTTCCTCCTCTCTATTGCTTCCTCATTGCCTTTCATGAAAGTGTAACAGCTCTGATTTTTTTTTAACAGCTGAATAACTGTGGTTGTGATAATTTCCTCCTTTGGAATTTCCTAATCCTTCCTTTCTAAACAGTAAAATGCATACATTTTACTTAGGAGGAAAAAGTAGTCATAGAACTTGACTAGATTTTTTCAAAAAGAAAAAAATATTAAAATTATATATCCCCAAGGAAAAATTCTAAATACAGCAACAATAAAAACAAACAAACAAAAACAACACACAGAGAATTCCCTGGGAAAAAATGCCTGTTTTACTATCACTTGTGGAGCTTATATCTAGATTAATTGGAATTTTAAAGGAAGCATAAGGGCAACAATTAATCTTAAAGGTATTTACTAGTTCAAAAAGCTTATTTAGAAGAATTATTCACTTTAAAGGTTTTTGTGTTTCCAGGGTATTTATAGGAACAAATATATTAAGTGGTTATCTCATCTATTAAAAATAGTGTCGTGCCAGGGAAATGAAGCTGCCTATAAAGTTAGGACTTTCATGTCCTAAATAGCTTTTGTCATATTAGGCAAATATCATTTGTAATACAAAGCTATACATTTGTGTAAGACCTCAATACTTACCCTGACTACACTGAAGTCCAGCTTAGTCTCCTGTGCACACTGTAATATGAGCTGAAAGCAATTTTTACTTTGATTTGTCATTCCATTTTCATAATAACGTTGTAAAATCCTTTGTTGCTCTACAGTAAATACAGAACGCAGATTCATCTAAAAATAAAAGAAGATACTCTGAAAATTGGAATAAAAATGTGCTATGTGTAGAATTTGTACACTTTAGGTTTTTGGTTTTTGATACAATTTCAGGGCTCTGAGCTGCAAGATTTGTGTATGTAAATTAATCCCCAGTAATGGGCAATAATTTGTGTGCTAAAGAGAGATAGTTTCTCACTGGAAAATATACATAAAACATTTACTGAATTTGTTAAAAAAAATACCAACTTTACAGACAAAAAATAAAACAAACAAGAAATGAAAAAAGGGGAAAGCTCTTATCTGGTTTGTGTCAGTGCATAGGAGAAAATGGTTCTTTCACTGAAATAAATATTTATGGCTAGTAAAGCCAGAGATGGTAGTAGCCATACGTGGTCAATTATCAACAGGGATGCTCACTGTTCTTTGTCAAGCAAAGCATCTGGCATATGTCTTACAGTCAGAAGCTGTGCTCTGAAACAAAAGAGTATTTTGTTTTTTCCTCTTTATGTAATAATGAGGCTACTTTTATACTTTAAAACAAAATGTCTCTTAAAAGCATAAAAATAAACAAGATACCTTAATATTTCCAATGTCTTTGCTTTAAGAAATGTTAACAAAAATAATTATTTTAATCAGTGTAATATGAAAATCAAAATTCAAAATCAGCAAATTGTACCAAAAATAAACCATGCCCAAACTATGTATTGTTCATTTAAACTCACACAGTAGTTATTAGAACAGATAGGATTAAAAATCAGTTCATTTTTTATCAATAGACAAAATATTTAATATCAAGGGGAAAAACATGTGAATCTGATAAATAGAAGTGAGATTGAACTATATACTAAAAAATGAACTAAACTGTTATTTTTAATAAAGAACTCTTATAATTTGATTAAGGAAATTTAGGGTTCTTGGTAAAAGTTGTCATATTGAAAATATTATTTCTAAAAGTTGCCAAACAGAAAGAAAAATTTTCTAAGAAAAATTCCTCTTGGAAAGTATGAAAACATTCACAACAAAAGTATCATGAGACAAACAACAAAATTTCATAGTGTACCATGTATTGAAAAACCACATATACCTGAAAAGAAAATAAAAATATGAATTCCCTTCTTCTGGATACTTGGAATAACAAAGTATCTAATAAGGCAATTTGTTTGCCTCACTTTCCTTTTCACTCACACAAGTATGTCTAATAAATGTGAAGAGATCTGACTAGAGGAAATCAGATGTGGGAAAGATTATAGAAAAGATGAGTGGAGTTTATCCATGAAACATTTAGAAAGAAAGAACTTCCTAAAGAGAGGTGAGTTCTGAAGGCAGTACACTAATGTACCAGAATAAAGGTCTTATCTGAAACTTGACCAAATATTCAAGGATGTTTGGAGCAGTGATGTGGATTGTATTCATCAAAGTAATTTTTATTTTCTTGGTTGCCATTTTACAGAGCAATTTAAGGTACATTTCCCCAAGTGGTTCAGCCACAACCACAGGAGATGGTCCAGAAAATAGAGGCAAAAATACCAGAAATACCTCATCTGAAATTGATTTCTAAGCAAGATACTTTGGAATGGGTTTTAAGGAGGGTAACAAACTCCAACCTATTAATATATAATTAAAGTCATGGCTCTGGTCCTTCTCTGCAGTGATAGACCTACTGGGAAAAAAAGCCAAGATGCCCTAGTAACATAGGAATGACCTCTCATTGGCTGGCTGCAACGTTTACATTTATCCAAGAATGTTAAGAACTTTAACAAAGTACTGGAAAAGTACAGTGGGTCCTTCCCCTCTAAAAGCCGACAGTCAAGTACAGTTGCTAGTGTACTAAACACGATCTCCAATTTGGACAATATGCACTGCTGAGACCTTTTACATTTTCCTTAAATTCAGTAGCAAGAGTATGAAGGACACTTTTCTCAACACAACTACAATTTTTCTTTCAAATGGCATGAAAATCATTCTTTTCCATTCATGCACTGCATCTACACAACCCCATTTAAACAAGATAACTTGTTATTGTCTTAAGTCACCCTAGTTATCTTGGCCTAAGTTATTAAATGACTGCACAGAGAAAGTTTTAACTACTTTGGAAAAACATAAATAGAGAGTTTAAAAATATTCATCTTGTTGGGCTGGGGATATGGCCTAGTGGCAAGAGTGCTTGCCTCATATACATGAGGCCCTGGGTTCAATTCCCCAGCACCACATATACAGAAAACGGCCAGAAGTGGCGCTGTGGCTCAAGTGGCAGAGTGCTAGCCTTGAGCAAAAAGAAGCCAGGGACAGTGCTCAGGCCCTGAGCCAAGTCCCAGGACTGGCCAACAAAAAAAAAAAAAAAAAAAAGGGCTGGGGATATGGCCTAGTGGCAAGAGTGCTTGCCTCTTATACATGAGGCCCTGGGTTCAATTCGCCAGCACCACATGTACAGAAAATGGCCAGAAGTGGCGCTGTGGCTCAAGTGGCAGAGTGCTAGCCTTGAGCAAAAAGAAGCTAGGGACAGTGCTCAGGCCCTGAGTCCAAGCCCCAGGACTGGCCACAA
The DNA here is from genome assembly GCF_023159225.1 of Perognathus longimembris pacificus. NCBI lineage: Eukaryota > Metazoa > Chordata > Mammalia > Rodentia > Heteromyidae > Perognathus > Perognathus longimembris. The sequence continues at coordinate 52,271,369 of NC_063188.1, read as the reverse complement.
AAAAAAAAAAAAAGAAAAAAAATTTATTTTGTTGATTTCTTATTTATGTCATTGGTTCCATAATAACGGGGCTCATTGGGCTGCAGTGAGAAAGAGTTAGGAGATTAAATGTTGAAGTAACAAGTAATTTAGCTGTACTTCAATTTAGCTGTATTTTTTAATCTAGCACACTATGTATCTTACCACCTGCTTGGCACATGCCAGGTATAGGAATAAGATGACCCGTGTTCTGTGCTCAGCTCCACTGGTGACAACTTGATAAATCACACAATTTCCTTGATCATCCACATCCTATACTGTAAAATTCTAGGTTATATAACTTTTCTTGCTCACCAATCGCAGTTGCTACAAAATAAGATGTGAACTCATTTTTCTCTATTAGTTAATTAATTAATTCATTCATTCATTCATTCATTCATGCTGGTCCTAGGGCTTGAACTCAGGGCTTAGGCACTGTTCCTGAGCTTTTTTTGCTCAGGGCAAAACAGTAGAGACAGCTCTACTTCTGGCTTTTTGGTGGCTAATTGGAGATGAGAATCTCATGGACTGATCTGCCTGGGCTGACTTTGAACCATGATCCTGAAATCTCACCCTCCCAAGTAGCTAGAATAACATTCATGAGCTACTAGCACCAATCAGTAAGCTCATTTTTCTTTATTCTAAAGCATGTAAAAATTATCACATGCTTTATATTTAGTATAAATAGGCATCGAGTTTATCTGTTATTTTCAGGTATGGACTTTCAAAGTTTCCTCTCAGAGCTAGTATTCAGTATTTTAATGAGGACTTTGAGCAATTATAAAAGATAAATAATGCTCAGCACATCCTATTCCAGAAAACAAAAATAATGAATAATTATTTTAGATTTATTGTTTTGGAAGTACTCAAAACATACAATTTGTGGGAGTGACTGCTTCCTTAGAGGTTCCTGATAACTAAGGCTATATTTTTATGGGGACATATTTCAGAGACATTCAGATATAATGACGCTCTTAATTATTTGATGCCAGACACAAACTTAGGTCATTGCTTTCATAATGCAATATCTGGTTAATTCATTTGAAATGTACTTCCAAATTACTCATACTCATTATCTAAAATCTTGATTTTTAAAATGAGATGGATTCATAAAATCATTACCAACTGAATTGTAACACATTCTCTCCAATATAAAAACGTGAATTCCAGTTGGGTGCTGGTGGCTCACATCTGTAATTCTACCTAAACTGGAGGCCGAGATCTGAGGATTCCCATTCAAAGCCAGCAAGGGTGGGAAAGCCCAGAAGACCCCAAATTGCTCAGGGACTAATGCTAACAGGCACTGCACCAATAACTAAATAGATAACTACTTAAATCTGAATTTGAAGTGAAATATTGATAATTTTGCTTACAAAGTGTGGAGCTGAGACTAATAGAACACCTCATATATCTTTTTTTGGTTAGGGGGCAGAGCATAGTTCTGAGGCTTGAACTCAGAGCCTGTGTGTTGTCCCTAAGCTTTTTTTGCTCAAGGTTAGCACTTCTGACACTGAACCACAGCCTTTTGGTGTTTAATTGGAGATAATATTCTAACAAACTTCTTTTCCAGAATGACTTTGAACCATGATCCTCAGATCTCAGCCTCCTGAGTAGCTAGGATTACAGGAGTAAGCCACTGGAGCCCGGCTATGCCTTATATATCTTTATCTTGGCCAACATGATTATTTTAACACTGTCATTTTCATCATTATTCACTTTTATATTTACATACAGTATTATTTTATTTCTATGGAATTTTTAAGTCAAAATTTTAGGAACAACCAGGCACTAATGGCTCTCACCAGTAATCCTACTCAGGAGACTATGATCTGAGGATTGCAGCCAGCCTGGGCAAGAAAATCTATGAGATTCTTATCTCCTATTAACCACCAAAAAGCCTAAAGTGGAGGTATAGCTCAAGTATCAGAGTGCCAGCCTTGAATGGACAAAGCCAAGTGAGAATGCAAGGCCTGCCCCAATGCTAGCACGCACGCACACACACACACACACACACACACACACACAGATACACACACACATAACATGGACACACACACTTTCATGGGGGAGGGGTGAATTTAAAAGCACAGCATGGGGAATTATTTTGGAACTATGAAGCTATTTGTGTCAATTATGGTGATGCATTCATATTATGTGTCTCTATGTAGAGTGGTGTTTGTGTATTATGGTTACTCATTCCTGATCATATATATGTGTGTGTGTATATATTAAATAGCAGTCTTATGCTCTCCTTTTTGCCTTTCATAGCTGGCACGCTACAATTTGAGCTATGCTTACAGCTGGTTAACTGCAGAGAAGAAGCTCTAAGTTTTGTCTGTTCAGGCTGGCTTCAAATCATAATCTTCAGAAATTAGCCTCCTGAGTATGTAGGAACAGCTCAGGGTGTGTCCTTCTATTTTTAATCTATGTTTTACAGGCAAATGGATTCCATAAGAATCATTAAGTCTTTGAAAATATGACAATATATCTTTTTTGAGGGTTGCAAAAGTACTGTGGCTTCAATTCAGAACTTTGAGCTTGCTCACTGGAATGGTGCTCTAGCACTTGAGCCATGCTTCGAGCTCTGCTTTTTGCTGGTTAGAGAAAGAATTATTTTGCCAGGGCTAGCTTCCACCAATATGCCTCTGTTTCTCAGTCTCCTGAGTAGTTTAGGATTTCAGGTGTGAGCCACTGGTGCAGGGCTGGCAATGTGTTTAGACCACTTAATTACTGATATTCTTGGTTTATATACAGTATTCCATTAATCATTCTCTCTGACCTTGTGCTATTTTGTTCTGAAGTTTTCCAATTTTGTTTGGTGTATGTGATTAGATTTTGGTAATGTGTTTTAATTTGTTGGCTTTGGGGTTAAATCTGTTTGTAAATTTCGAAAGCTATTGCTTTAAAGATTGTAATATACATACTTTACTTTTCCTTTTTACACACTATTTTACAACCACAGTTGTAACCACACAAGTACTATTATTTTGTCCCTGTTACATTGTTGTTGTCATGTATTGTATGATACTTCCACATTTTAGAGTAGATCTGGTGAAAACTTCTTTCCATTTCCTTTTACCTCAGAATGTCTTTATTTCGTCATCATTATTGACATATTTTCAGTAGCTATAGAGTGTAAGTTGACAATGCTTTTCTTTTAGCATTTAAAAATTTTTCGACTGTCTCTAGTCTACCTGATTTCTCATGAGAAAAGTGTAACTATTCAACTATTTGCTTTCCTATATTTGATTTTTCCCCTCTAGCTATTATCATTTTTTTTCATTTTTAGTTTGCAAAACTTAGACTGTGATGTGTTTGGATATGATTTTCCTAAGAGTTTATCCTGTTACTAGATCCATAACCTTCTTGCATCTATAAATCTTTGACTTTCACATTTTTTCGAGGGGGGTGTGTCATGCATTATTTAGATGAAATAAAATATTTTTGGACATTATTTTTCCTATGCCATTTTTTCTCCTATACTTCTGGAAAATCAACGACATGAATTTTGTAGTTTTATATCTCCCTATATGTCAAGTTTTATTAACAGAATGAATCATTTACATTGTTTTAACCAACACTTCATAGTTTCTTCTGGCTGTTATCACCATTATGCTATTAAGCGCACAAGGAAACTTTAAAAATTATTATATGATGAAATTTCAGCTCTATAATTTCCATTTGGTGTTATATTCTAGCTTCTATTACTCTGCTGGAAACCTCTGATACTTTATGCTTTTTCAGTGTATTTAGTTTCATGGAAGAGAACATTGCTGTAACACCTGTTCAATACCTTTTCTTACATTTCAATCTACTTATGTCATGTTGCTGTTGGTACGTCTTGTTGAGTAAGCTTATTTTCCAGCTTTGACTTTTGAATGGTATTTGTTAGAACCCTCTGGATAAAAGTGAGTTGGAATGGATTCTGAGTGCAAATAATCAGTTTTTTCAGATTCATAGTGCTGTGTGTTCCATCTTCTGTGGACAGGTCAGTTTTCAAATCAATTGCCACTAGGGTAGTTATCTCAGTGACAATTCCATTCTTAATGCCATTGTTCTGTTGCTTTTGTTCTTTTTCATTCAATCTTGCACCATCTCCAACTCTCAGGAATTCCTTGAATGTTGTCTGGCATATTGGGGCCACATTTAATAGTGTCAGCCAAAAATACGGAGTTTCCCCTAAGTGTTTATCTGACTGTTCCATTGTTTGTAAAGCATAGCTCTGCAACTAGAGCCATTTTGAAACAAAAATGACAGAGGGAAGAAGGTTAGTAGGGATAGAAGACAAATATAGACCTAGGAGTTTCTCCTGTGTTCTTAGGAGAGCAGACATCTACTGCAGTTTTGCATAGCAATGTACCACATGTCACAGTTGAATGACTGCGATCCAATCTTGGTCCATGTCATATGAGGAAAAAAAAGCAGAAAACATTACTCGTATATGACCCTCCCAACCTGCCTACTTTTATTCACTTCTCAGATTCCTTAGGAAGTTAATTTTAATATTTTGTCTAGAGATTTTAGTTGTAAACAACATTTTGGTTAAAACTGCATGTCTAGAGTTTAATTTTCAAAAACCAAGTCATATTAAATTCTATGAAACATCATTCTAAATCAGATTAAATCTGTCTTTAACTTTTCATCTGGTGGCTGACACTACTAGTCAAGAATGTGAAAAAGAATCCCACAGAATCACTTTTCTTTCTCAGAAGCATTTTTTAAATAAATGACACTGTGAATTTGTATACTTTAAATAAATTATAGCTTTAAAACTTTTGAAATGAAGGAGAAAATTAGTAAAAATGTATTTCCAGGAATTTTCTCTTGGCATTTAAATTCTCTTAATCATTACAATGAATGTTTACTGTATAAATGTATGTTGTCAGCTGCCCAAATCATTTTGTGTGAAAGTATTCGAAATTTCTCCAGTAATTGTGTCTCCATTTCTGAGATACCTTGGGAAATGTGTGAGATGGGAAAGCTAAAGTATGAAACCTACTAGTATGAAACCTACTACTTTATTTGTCGTAACTATTTTTGGAACTATTTTTATTTTATGATTATTTTAAACAGAAATCTTTTTTTTTTTCGTCGTGGGACTTCAACTTGGCCTGGATGAGCTCTTCAACTCAAGGCTGGTGTTCTACCACTTGAGCCACAGCATCATTCCTGGTTTTCTGGTGTTTAAATGGAGATGAGTCTCCTGGACTTTCCTGCCCAGGCTGGCTTTGAACCGCGATCCTCAGCTCTCAGCCTCCTGAGTAACTAGGATTACAGGCGTAAGCACCAGTGCCTAGCTTAAACAGAAATACTCTCTAATTAGAGTTATGTATTCAAGTTTTTAAAAGCAAAGAGTATGAAAAGCAATTGAACTGTCTTTTATAAAACTGGATAATCATTATAAAATAATTTATCAAATGGTCTTCTACTAATCATGTAAAGGTGCTTATCCCTTCATTAAAAGGCTCTTGAATCTTCTTTTTATAATTTGTCTCTCACTCCCAGTGTTATCTGCTGTTATTAGTCATGCTGACAGTAGGCTTGCCTTGGGCAATTCCCTCAGTCTCCTCATTTACTGTGTGGGTTTTTTTTTTTGTTTAAATTGAATTACCTCTTCTAATTTGGTTAAGGTCAAGAGATATTTATTTGTTTATTTGTTTGTTTGTTTTTAGAAAAGGTCTGAGAGCACCGATGACTGCCACTTGGGCCACTTATAAATTTGGTGACTTTTTCCCCTGAGTTTGCTGAGGAGATTCAATATAAGTGAAAGATTAATAATAACTTTCATTATAGTAAAAGTTACGAGTAGTTAAATGAACCAAATAATCATAGAATACAAAGTGTGAATAAAACTAGTCTCTCTCTCTCTCTCTTTTTCTTTTTTCTTTTTTTTCCCAGTCCTGGGCCTTGGACTCAGGGCCTGAGCACTGTCCCTGGCTTCTTTTTGCTCAAGGCAGCATTCTGCCACTTGAGCCACAGTGCCACCTCTGGCAGTTTTCTATATATGTGGTGCTGGGAATCGAACCCAGGGCTTCATGTATACGAGGCAAACACTCTTGCCACTAGGCCATATTCTCAGCCCACTAGTCTCTCATTTTAAAATTAAATTTTATTGAAAAAGTGATGTACAGAGGGAGTGCAGTTACATAATAAGGTAGTGAGTACATTTCTTGTCTTATTTGTTACACCCTCCCTCATTTTTCTTTCCCTTCCCTAATTCAGATAAGCATATATACAATATCGCTGTCGTGGGATAGATGCATACTTATAATCCAAGCACTTAGGAAGTCAAAGCAGGAGTATCGTGAAATTGAGGTTATCCTTGGCTGAAAGGCCAGACTCTCTCACAACCAAACCAAAGAAAAACAAACAAAAGACAAAAAAGCATAAAAAAATCAGTCCCTCTGTGCATGTGAGATACCTTTGTGGTGAATTATAATTTATGGCACTGATGTTTTCATAAGCAAACCAACTGTCAAGTATTTTGCTTAACATTAAGGAAAGAAGGCAAAAATATTTGATGAAATAGTAAATTGTTTGTAATCATACAGAGGAAGTAGGGTTGGAGCTGGGAGCAGGATATACTTGTATTTTTAGCTCATGGATTGAATAATTTGCATATTCTATTCCTACATCATTCTATCAATTTTAGTGGTTTAATGATAAAGGAAACCAAAGGACCAGTTCATGGCTGTTGCTTTCACAAAGGAAGAGTTTTATCTTCATCTTGCTATGAAACACAGGAAAATATGTCTTGTTCTGTAATAACCAATTAGAAAGAACTGAGGGTATAGCAGGGAAGAAGGGTCTCTTTCACTTCATTTCATAAACCTTAAGCTCCAGAAGGACATGGAGATGATTCTCATCTTTTCATTCCTCAGCGTTTAGAATGAGGCATGGGACAGAGCAAGTGCTCAGATGATTTCCAGTCGTTACTTCCACATCTGTTCCTTGAAAGCTTTTATAAATTTGATCATCCCCAATCTAAAAATCTTAAATTCTTCAGAAGCTCAAACTCTTTGAATGCCTATATGACACCCGAGTGGAAAATTCCATACCTGATCTCATATAACAAGGTATAGTCAAAAAGTAAATACATTAAAAATATTTTATAATCTGAACTACTCTGGAGGTTAAGAATTGAGAATCACAGTTCAAAGCCAGCCCAGGCAGACAAATCTATGAGACTATTATTCCCAGTTAGCAAGCTAAAGCTGAAAGCAGAAATATGGTTCAAGGAGTAGAGTGCTAGCCATGAGCGGACATGTCAACCAAGAGTACAAGAGCTCAGCAAGTTCAAGCCAAACAAAATTATAAAATTACCTTTAGGCTATGTGTATGAGGTATGTGTAAAACATAAGTGAATTCTATTTTCAAATAGGAATTAATTCCTAAGATAAATGATTATATATGTGGAAATATTACAAAAATAAAATCAATCAATCAGAAATCTGAAACATTTTGCTCACAAGCATTTCAACTGAGGCTCAAATCATAAATGTTTCATAGAATCCATAAGTGAAGTAATTTGGGTCTGAAGATATCATTAAAGGAAAAGAAATGAATTATAATTTTATTTTTTTTTGCCAGTTGTAGGGTTTGAACCCAGGGCCTGAGCACTGTCCCTAGCTTCTTTTTGCTCAAGGCTAGCTCTCTACGACTTGAGCCACAGCACCACTTCTGGCTTTTTCTATATATGTGGTGCTGAGGAATCGAATCCAAGGAAGGCTTCATGTACACAAGGCAAGTAGTCTACCACTAAGCCATATTCCCCGCTCTTGAATTTTAATTTCTTGAACTGGACAAAAACATTCAGTTATTCCATTTAACCCAAAATGGACATAATAGTTTATTTTTATTAAAAAATTGACCCATTTTCTTGAAGTTTGAATTTATAGGTATAATGTTAATAATTTGTAAATATATATTCTATTGTGATACTCTCTCCCTCATTCTTCATGTTGGCAATTTGTGTCTTCTCTGTCTGTACAGTCTTTTGTCAAAGATAAATATTTTGCATTCATTTGCATTCTTCGTTGTCTTTTTTGTTTGTTTCATTTCCTGCTATCTCCTATTTGGGCTTAATTTGCTCTCTTAATCATACTGAAAGTGATGCTTGAGTAAATAATTTTTCAAATGTCATACCTAGTTACTATGTTCTAAACTATTTTCTATATATTGACTTAACTGCATTTTGCATATTTTACTAATGCAGTGATTTTATTTACATTGAGTATAGTTTTCTAACTTACTTTCATTTTTCTTTGACCCATTTACAAGCATATTGTTTTGCTCCCATATCTTCTTTCTATTGAGTTTTAGCCTGATTGTATTTTTATTAGAGCACATCTTTTCTATGATTTCAGTTATTTTGTGTGTCAGTACTGCGGGTTTGAATTCAGGACCTGAGTGCTGTCCCTTGTCTTTATTTTGCTCAATGCTAGTGTATTTTTATTAGAGCACATCCTTTCTATGATTTCAGTTATTTTGTGTGTCAGTACTGCGGGTTTGAATTCAGGACCTGGGTGCTGTCCCCTGTCTTTGTTTTGCTCAATGCTAGTGCTCTATCACTTAAGCCACAGTTAAACTGGCTTTTTGCTGGTTAATAAGAGTCTCACGGTCTTTCCTGACCAGGCTGACATTGAACCCTGATCCTCAGATCTCAGTGTCTTGAGTAACTAGGATTACAGGTGTGAGACAATGGCACCAGGTTGATTTCATGTTTTCTTTTCTTTAAAAAAATCTTGTCATATTTAAAACATTTTATGCCACTAAATATCCAAGTTGATCAATTTTTATGTGTGTCTTAGAACAAGCTCTTGTTTGGTGGAGTAGACTGATCAAGTTAAGTTGCTGTTCAAGTCTTAGAACAGGTACTGATTTTTGGCTTTGTTTCAGCAGTTTCTAAGAGGTGGTAAAATTACTTAATATAACTGTATATCTCTCTGTTTCTTTTTGTTTTATTAAATATTAATATTTTTATATGTTTCAGAGTTCTCTTACTAGGTGTATAAATGCTTAAAAATTTTATGTTCATTTAATGAATCATCCCTTATTAGCATAGAAGACTTTGTTCACTCCTAATAATATTTATTTCTCAAAATCTTCTTTATCTGATATTAATAGGATCCAGGTTTCTTTTGATGTTTCATGATATGTTTTGTTATTCATTCACATTTAATTCATCTGTGTTTTTGTACTTAATGTAAGTTTAATTCTAATGTGCCAATATCTGCCTGTTAGCTGGTGTGTTTAGACAATTTTCCAATTAATATAATTAAAATATTTTGTGTAAGATTATAACCTATTTATTTGTTCGCTCTATTCTCTGTTCATTTTCATACCATTGTGATATAATTTGTTTCTATAATGCTATCTTATGTTCTTTGTTGGTTTTTCACTCTGTTTTGCCTTTTTGATGATTTTTTAAAAAAAAAGATTATAGTCTCTAAATGCATTGCCATAATGAGTTACTATATTACTGTACATGTAACAGAAGAATCTTGTAAATATATACTTTAATTTCGTTCAACTTGCATTTGTGTGCCCTTATTACACACATCATCTTATGTATGTCTAAAGCATCCAATTTTAAAAATTGGAAATCACCTAAGTTTTTTTAAATTGAAAAGTGTTCTCATACTTACCAAAAAATATTATTTCCAGGGCTCTTCTTATTGCTATGTAAGAGCATATTTCATTTTGCTATCATTTTCCTGCCTCAACAACTTTTGGTAGTCTACTCCTGATGGTGATATATTCTTTTCTTTTGTATAAGTAGGCCAATCTTCATTTTGCTTTGGGTTTTTTTTTTCTTTTGTCTATAGAATTTTAGGCTAACAGATTTCTTTTTCTTTCATTACACTATTTTTTACTTATTTATTTTTAGCTCAGGTATTGGGGCTTGAAGTTAGGGTCTCACATTCTTGCTAGAAAAAAATCTGAGCTAGAGTGCAAGGCCCTGAGATCAACCCTTAGTCAATCATTTTGCTGCTAAATTGGAGCTAGAATCTCTCAGGCTTTTCTGCCCAGGCTTTGAACAACTGGTCTTTGGTATTAGATTATTAATACCTCAGGACTCAGGTAACTCAGGACTGCAAGAATGAGTTACCAATGCCTGGCTTCTTTCAGTAATTTAAAGATGATGTTCTCCTTTTTTATGTATTTCTTGGGTTTTTTTCATTCGTTTATTTATATTTTCTTAAACTAGTTGTACAAAGGAGTTTCAATCAGTAGGTCAATTATGAGTACAATGCATCTTGATCAGTTTCACCCATTCCATCATTTTCCCCTAGCACTTACCCCAACCCTAGTCATCTTCTCCAGTTACATAGCTTTACTTCACATATGCACATTGAGTATTGACTGTATTGTTTTCAATGAGGTATCTTCTGCAATTCTTATTTGTTCCCATGTACAAAAGGGGCATTTCCTACTCTAACTCCCATTTTGCCTACTTTTAATAGTTTTTCTCTTTTCTCAGGATTTCAGCAATTAATTCACAAAAAAATCCCAGTGCCATTTTCATAATCTCTTCTATTTTTAGGATTCATTGATATTTTTGACTATAATATGGGCTCATAATTTTTATAAAACTTGGCATTTTAGGAAGACTAAAATTTTATATTATAAAAATTAATTTTAAATAGTAACAATTAGTTAATTGTAATTTAATTCTCTTTATTTTAAAATATTTTAAATAAGTAACATTATTTTAAGAAATATTTTCAAATATTAAATTTAATATATTATCTTAAAAGATTAAATTTTAATAATTAAACATTTTCCATTCTTTCCCCATCTTGTAGCTCATATATATATACATATATGTATATATATCTTTTGCCACTTTTTTCTAGTGCAGTGACTTATCTTCTGCTAAGACTGAACTGTGTACTTGTTATTGTATATACTACTTCATTTCTAGAATTTCAATATAGATTACTAAAAATTAGCTCTTCTGAGGCTGGGGATATGGCCTAGTGGCAAAGAGTGCTTGCCTCCTATACATGAAGCCCTGGGTTCAATTCCGCAGCACCACATATACAGAAAATGGCCAGAAGTGGCGCTGTGGCTCAAGTGGCAGAGTGCTAGCCTTGAGCAAAAAGAAGCCAGGGACAGTGCTCAGGCCCGAGTCCAAGCCCCAGGATTGGCAAAAAAATAAAAATAAATTAGCTCTTCTTTCTTCCTTTTTCTTTTTCCTGTAATTTCTTTTTGTTTGCTATTTTAGCAGAGCAATTTATGGATACAATATATCTTGATCAATTAAAATTGATCAACATTCTTGCAATGTTCTTTCAGCATTCTCACTTCATCCCTCCCCTATATATCCCTTCCCTTACTCTTCTTAATTTTGTAGGTCATACATTATATTCTCGATTGCCTTCTCCCATTCTCCCCCTCTTCATTTGTCTATCCCTTTCCCCTTGACCCACTTTCGTGTACCTGCATCATGGTGTTTTTAGTTAACAAATATACTCAAATAACCATTCTGAGTGGGAACAGTTACTTTAACATAAACCAGTTTATTTCTAAAGATAGATAGACTTTGAATGACAGAAACATACATTCTTATGCTATCATTCTTATGCTATAGCAAAAGACTGTTCCAATGGACATGTCCAGAAAAATATCAAAGAATGCTAAAGTTAATAATGGTCACGATGTCCACAAATATAGCTGCACTACAGAATTATTTTGTGCAAACAATAGTGAAAGTAAAAGGATATATTAAACTAGGCGTGCTCTATTAAAATGGACTTATTAAATAATCTTATTTAACAAATGCTTCAATAAATAAACTTCAAGCATAATGAAATTTGAACACATAAAATAACTGTTACTGTAAATCTACTCTAAGAAGCTGTCATTTTATCATTTCCATTTAATGGTTCACACTGTTACAAAATATTCTATTTGCCTTATTTTACAATTGATTTGCCATAATTTACAGATAATGCAACAAATAAATTCAAGCATCTCCTAAGTCTACAAGCATAAAGTCTACTAACAGGTATCCAATCTACACTTAAGCTATGAAAGGATATTCATTATCTGTTTTTGAGCTATAAATCACTGAAATATATTGTACTACTTCCTTTTCAGAGATATACTGGTCTTCTAACAATTGTGAAACAGGAAATATTAAAAGCTATATGACTATCTCAGGGTGCAATGAAATTGCACACTGACCGCATTTAAATAAAACATTAACAAATTGTATAAGAAATGTACCCACTGTCTTATGTATGAAACTGTACATCACTTTGACAATAAATAATTATTCAGAAAAAAACATTAAAAATTCCTGTGTAATTAATGTTCATGTTTACCAACTACATGAAAGCTAAATATACATTCAGAGCAACATCAACACATTATATGATGGTTTTATGTATATACCCTCCACATTATATGAAAATATTTGTATTTAAGGAATATATATACATGGATTTTAGCTACATCTCTAATACCTCCATTTCAAAGATCTCAAAATTTTTTGTACCAAAGAGCTCAGAATGTTTGTACCTAGAGCCCAGAACGTTTCATCAATTATAATAACTTAGTAACTTTTAATGACACTGGTCTTTATCATGTATTAATGTTAAAATTAAAATACTTATAAACTAAAAATACCTTTGCATATATTCGGACATAAAAATTCATATTATTATGAAAGAGAAAAAGATATGTTTCAAACAGATTATTAGTTGAGTGACAGAAATCTAAACAGAGCTTCAACTGGAAAAATAAAGGAGCTAATTGATTTCCCTGTGTTTTTTGTTTTACATTCAAATAATGCAATATATACTTACCTATAGACAATATAGGACAATGACCAATGATTTTAGCATTTCCTGGTGAACTAAATAGTACCTTCGCGCCAACATATTTCTTAACAAAATTGTTCCTTTTTAGATTTTTGTCCCAAACAAATTGTACAAGTCAATCACATTGACCGCTCACTAATTTGTAAGTATTTTTGCTGCCAAGGCATTGACTGCTAACATTTCACAGCCTTGTAACTTAACAGTACAAATTAATGTCTTGAATATGTAGCCTTCATTGTAATTTTCTATTGAAAGTCATAAGCAAACATTGAAAAAGTGATTACGAATTCATTATACCTAAAGAACCTTCCATGTCCCTTAGATTTCACTCTTATGAAAATTTATCCTTAATAGTTCTTGTTAACTTTTCCAATTATCTAAATAACTCAATCTCACCACTCCTCATACTCTTTGGTCAGAAGGAACTTTTATTGGTGATTAACTTAAAAAAAAAGATTAGTGTCATATTTCTTCATTTAGACTGGACATTCTTTTAGTGTTTCCTGAGTTTGGTTTGTACAATGGATCTAAAAAGTTAAGAGTAGTTTTATATACATGTAACATGATAGATTATCAGTTTTCACCACCTACTCCTCATTTTCTGTCCACCAGTTTACAAAAATCCTGAAGAAAAAGTACACATGCTGGGGGGGGGGGGGGTAGAGGAAGATTCCCTCAAAGTACACCATCTAGTGGTAGGTAGGTAACACTGTATAAACGCACAAGTATATAATGTAGAAACAATATACAAAGAGACAGGCACATTTAATAAACTAAATGGTGGAAATATATAGTTATCCCCTCAAGGAAAAGTGAAGTCTTAAACTGTTGGGGAGGTGTAAATTACTACAGTCATATAGAAACAATGGTTCCCCCCGAAAAAAAATTAAGAAAAAAACAGAAATACCATGTGATCTAGTCATAGTACTATGGGTATATATTCAAAGGAAATGAAAGCACCGGAAGAGGTACTTGCATTTCTATGTTCATTACAGTGGTATTTACAATAGTCCAGACATAGCAGATTAACCCTAAAACTCTACATATAAGTGGGAAAAAAAGAAATGTGATATGTTTGCAATGGTATGTTACATAACAAAAAAGGAAATCTCGTTATTTGCAGCAATACAGATGAAAGTATAAGACACTGTGTTAAGATAAATAAACTGGACATGGAGAAAAATAATGCTTAGTCTTGTTAAATGTAGAATTGAAAACAGTTGAATTTACAGAAGAAAAGTATACATTGGTGGTTAGCAAGAGTTGGGATTGGGTAGCCACTGGTCAAAGGACTCAAAAGTGTTAGACAGGAGGAATAAATTCAAAAGGTCTATGGTACAACATAGTTGTATAGTAACTATAGATAAGAATAACAATGAATTGACTACTTGAAAACTCCTATGTAACTGTAGCCCCTCGGTACATCACCTTGACAATAAAAATTAAAAAAAAAATAACCAACCAAAAAGAATGAGTAAAGGAAAACTTCTAAGAGAGTATATGTTGTGTTCTCATCACAAAATAACTAGGTAAACTAATATTTATGTTAATTCTCTTGATTGAGCCATTTCAACATACATTACATACATAGCCATATATTACCACATCATGTCAGCCAGGCTTAGGTGTCCAAGCCAATAATTTTAGCATTCAGGTGACTGAGTCAGTAGTATCACAAGTTCCAGGACAGCCTGGGCTACATAGAACTGTCTAAAAATATCATGTTGATCATACACTTATAAATATAATTTTGATCAATAAAAATAATAAAAACATATCCTCACAAACCCTTTTAGTAGTCTAAAAAAGGTAAGTACTTAAAATTTTCATAGAATACAAAACCAAATCCAACTGCAATGGGTAATTCTCCTTTATTCTTCCTCTGAAAGAAGAGAACACACAAAACCTTACACCAACAAAATCTCTTTTGGAGTTCCTGAGGTACTCTGCGGTAGGATACTTAACAATTACTCCATTAGATATCGACATCATGATCCATCAGATGACTATGAGCTCATTTTTTAAAACATATAGTTGAATGAAAGACACTGTGTGTATGTGTGTATTGTGAGGTCCTCTTTTTAAGATTAGTGAAATTAAAATGACAACTTAAAAAATTGTCACAAAATATGTCCTGAAATATGGTCTGAAAATATGTCCTTGGACTCTCAGAGCTACTGCCTCATGTGATGCTTATAACTTAAAATCAAAAGTACATGATATTGCCAAACAAAAAGCATGCTTTATTTGGAGAATAGCATTAACTGTTCATGTTTTTGGCATTGTATTTCTCTCGGCTATTCTTACTTATCATGCACAGATGCATGAGTCAAAGGAGTAGAGATTGTTACAATTACATTTCATGGTGTTAATCAGACCAGGTCTCAAAATTGTTAATTTACAACTAATATTTTACTTCAGATAACCTAATAGCCACTTTTGAAAAGAGAGATACTTAGAAACTATAGTTTCACCTGTGAATTCCGAAACACATTACTTCAATGTATACTATAGTGCTGAGAAATGAGAACAAAGCCTATAAAATAACTCTTTCCTCCAAGGTACTGTTTTCAAAGCCTGTCAGTATGGGAAAAATCTCAGATATTTGGAAATATATGCACTTATTTATTGAGTATATATCACATACATAGAACCATTAACATACTATGCTTTGAATATAACTCTTACATCACTTCCAAGGGGGTCAAAAGAATCAAAATGGACAAGGGAGTTTCTCAACTTCTATAACTTATGTTTAAAAACGCAAGGTTAAAAAGTGGGTAATAAGCAACTAGGATGAAAGTAGTGAAAGGGCAATGGAAAAAGGCAATTATTAATGCATGAATGTTAACTTCAGAAACTGATAGAATCATAGCAATTTAAAGCTAGAAATAGGGTCTGAGAATGTGGTTTAGTGGTAGAGTGCTTGCCTTGCATGCATGAAGCCCTGGGTTCGATTCCTCAGTACCACATAAACAGAAAAAGCCAGAAGTGGAGCTCTGGCCCAAGAGGTAAAGTGCTAGTCTTGAACAAAAGATGCTCAGGGACAGTGCCCAGGCCCTGAGTTCATGTCCCAGGAATGGCAAAAAAGCTAGAAATACCTTTACATATAATTAAGGGAAGGTCATTCCACTGTTCAATAAACTAAGGGCCAGAGGTTTTAACAAAAATTCATATCACAGTATCCTAAGTTCATTAATGTTTAAGTCACTGTTTCCAATACCTAGAATATTACAGAACACGGATTTACTAAATAAGTGCTTTTGAGGATGATATTGTAAATGATAATCTTGAACTATTTTAGTTTGCTAGCACTGCTGTAATAAAGTACTAAATGAGTGAGTTTAATATAAAAAATAAAATTAAAAACAAAAACCTTCTGTCCCCTACTTTTGAAGGCTGGAGCTTCAATTACTTGTTAGTAGGGTTGATCCTTGTTTTTTATCATGAAAATGGAACTCCGGGTCTTAACACTCTGGGTAAAGGTCTATGACTGAACTATATCCTGATCCCTAGGTCCCTGAGTTGTTATACTTTGAGGACTGTGAAGGAAGAATTTGTTCCAGGCATCTGTTTGTAGCTACCAACTACCTGCTCACAAGGCATTTTCCCAATATTTGTGCTTTTACCCAAATGTCCCACTTTTATAAGAACATCAGTAATACTGGATTAGGAGTTCCCTCTAGCCTAATATGACCTAATCTTAATTTAACTAACTACATCTGCAATGACTTTATTTAGAAATAAGGTTATATTCTGAGATGCATATAGGTTAGCATTCTAACATCTGAATGGAGAGTGCAATTCAACCCATGACACTAATTAATCACCTCAGTGACAACAAGATTAGGTGGTGATTTTCTTTATCAGCCTAAAGGTTCCAATTCCTGTAGTAATATTCTGGTTTCTCTTCAAATCGTATAAATCTTTCACCTTTTACCAATTCCTGTAGTAAGCAGAATATTGAATCCCCAAAGATACATATAAGTATATATACACACAAAGACATATATATTTGTACATATATATTATATACATGTATAAATATCTTAATTGTTGGAACCTGTGAATATAGTAGGTTACAAGGCAAATGGGATTTAAGACTGCAGGTAGAAGTTTACATTGAAAATTACATGACCACAAAATAAGGAGATTATCCTAGATTATTTTGAAGCTTGAACTCAAGGCCAGGTCACTGTTCCTGAGATTTTTTTTGCTCAACACCAGCATGCTACAACTTAGGCCACAGCTCCACTTCTGGCTTTTTGCTGGTTAATTGGAGATATGGGGTTTCACAGACTTCCCTACCCAGGCTGGCTTCAAAGAGCAATCTTCAGATCTCAGGCTCCTGAGCTACTCTTTATGGTGAAGGTGGTAGCAGAAGTGTTAATATCAGAGTGACACAATGTGAGAGACTTTATTAGGCATGCTTTCCTTTGAGGATGGAAGGAGGCTATTATGCCAAAAACTGAGCTTATCTCTAGTAACTCTAAAAAGAAATAACATGAATGGTTCCCTAGCACTGCCAGAAATGAAAGAAAAGCTTTAATAACACATCAATTTTAACCTAGTGAGAATTCACTTGAGACTTCTGACTTGCAGAGCAGTATAATAATATATTTATGGATTTTAAGCCATATATAAATATAATATATACCTACCCATATATGTATATATTGTCTTACATGACACTATTGACAAGCCAAGTAATTAGGATAAATATTACTTTAATGATGATTTCATGGTTATCTTCAAAATAAGTAAAGTTAACCTGGCTCAAAAAGTTAACCTAGCTATATACCCTTATGAACACATAAGATGGTGCTAAGGGAAATGAACTCCATGTTATGGAAACGACTGTTATAGCACTGTTGTAATTACTTTCAACATGTGATGTGAAACCGTAGCTTCTATTATTGATGACCCTCTTGTATCCCCTTCCTGTGGCTGTACCTGCACTATCTCTGTATCTTATCTGAATACATTGGAAACTGTGTATACTGGTATTAGAACTAGGAAACTGAAATTGAATACCAAAATCGAGAGACACGGGGTAAAAAGACAAACGACTACAAAAGCAATACTTGTAAAACTGTTTGGTGTAAATCAACTGAACAACTCATTGGGGGAAAGAGAGGTGGGGGGAGGGAGGAATGAGGGAGGAGGTAACAAACAGTACAAGAAATGTATTCAATGCCTAACGTATGAAACTGTAACCTGTCTGTACATCAGTTTGACAATAAAATTTTTTAAAAAAAAGAACCCAGGCCTACTGAAGCTCAGGGCTGCACTTCGCTCCCCAAATGGTGGAGTGCAGATACCATGTGTTAAATAAAATCCTAGCACGATTGAAAAAAAGTTCACCTATTATATAGTTGTGGTTATTCCCTTAATGACAGTTTTGACTCAAGGATGGAGTAATATATTAGATACAATGTAATGGAGAGTATTTTTACTACATAATTCTTCAGACTTGAAAAAAATGAAAGTCACTCTTTTGTATGCCCATTGGCATGTTAAAATCTAGATGATACAGAAAGTCATATTTCACTTTGTATCAGTACCTCTCAGATTTTAATGTGCATATAAACCACCTGGGGATTTCATTAATATGCAGATTTGGGCCAGGCGCTAGTGGTTCATGCCTGTAATCCTAACTACTCAGGAGGCTGAGATCTGAAGATCCTGGTTCAAAACCACCCTGAGCAGAAAAGTACCCGTGAGACTCTTGCCTCCAATAAACTACTTAGTAAAGGCCAGAAGTGTTGCTGTGGCTCAAGTGGTAGACAGAGTGGCTTAGGGACAGCCCTCAATCTCTGAGTTCCAGCTCCAGTACCAGCAAAAACATGCAGATTTTGATTAATTTATGTGAAATTGTGTCAGAAATTATGCAGTTTCCCAGCACTTTCCAAGTGATGTGTATGTTGGAATTCCATAGGCTATTCTTGAAATATCAAGAATTTAATGTATAAAAGTACAGCAATTTCTTTCACAGCAGGAAAGTAAATTGGCTCTATATACAAATTAAAAACATTTAAAATGTCTTTCTCTACATCATTACTAGTTGGAAAAAATACCTCAAACTTGCTTTCAGCTTCATTTTACCATTTTCCACTGCTAAAAGGAAGCCTAGAGAGTCTCAATGAAATACCTTAGTGGCTACTTTAATCACTAATATATATTCACAAATAACTTGTAGTGGTTCCACTGTTGTCTTAGAATAATGGAGTTGAGTCAAGGTTGAGAATTGTAATATCTAATGTAACATTTCCCACTAATGAAGGGTATATTTCTTCTTCCACATTTTACAGTGCACTAGGTGTCTTCCAACTGTAGCTCAGTTGAGCAGATATCAACACACAAAAAACTGTTGGGTCCATAAAAGGGTAAAGCTATTTGGAAAATGGGGGTCAGATAATTACTTTCTTTAATGAAACAGCTATGGTATCCATAAAACACATAATAGGTAGATCAAACTAACCAAATAAGAAAGTATTAAAGCAATAAATTAGTGTAGTAGAAAACATATAAATTTGTAATTTATTATTTCATAAAATTCAATGAAGAGTTGGTTGGCTTGATGCTAGGAAAGAATATAGGTCTAGGTGCCTTATGCCATTGAAGCCATTGGAGGTTGAAACAACAGTCCTTTCCCACCTAAACATCATCCTTTATATGTATAAAAATGTCATTCATAATATAGGCTCAGAAAGAGAAAAGTTGTGTCAAATACACAAAAGCAAAATGTAAACTTTTTATTAAAAAATGTAAGAACTTGTCAACTCGAATTCTCTGACATAGAACCTACCGGTGTTAGTTATCAAGCACACACGTAATAGAATGACATCAGCCTTTAAGTCCTATCTCTGTCATACACAGTGCTTCACCTTGCACAAATATTACCTACAAAAGATTGTCTACATGGCAAAAATGACTTCTCAGGGCATGTATGTAACATGTTTATGTGGTTGTTTTAAGAATTATAAGAGAAATTGTCTCCAATTCCAATGGAAGATAGATTAAGGAGATATTTTTCTCATCTTTTGACTCTTGAACAAATAATAAATTTAATTATGCTAAGGATTAACTTAATTGGATTTAAAAATTTAGTTATAAAGTAACAGGAGACCATTAGGTAAGACAAAAATGTTGTATGTGTTCATGGATAGCAGATATAAAATGCAGTACTTGACTCACTATACAACCTGAAATACCCATCTTCAGTGTACCTAGACTTGTGACTCTTCAGGTAATTTTTCTACTAGCAGGCACAAAAAAATTCATAGGCATATTTGAAATGATTGTAATGAAGATATTAGAGACTGGAAAGAGTTTTGAGTAAGTATGCTAACCACTCCAGCTCCGTGTGTGTGTGTGTGTGTGTGTGTGTGTGTGTGTGTGTGTGTGAGTTTTGCTAGGGATCAAACCCAAGTTCTCATGATACTAGGCAGGTGTTCTGCTTCTGAGTGGTATACCCAGCTCTAGACCTTTCAGTTGCTTTATCTTCCTAAAATTTATCAGCTTTTACTTCCAAATTACATACATAAAAATAGTATATTCAATGCTAGTAGATGACACCAAACACTTGAGTTTTAAATGACATCTCTTAAAATCAATATAAACAATTCAATTTTGTATTCCATGTGTAAAAATAGAATAGTTTCCATATGATGCCATTGTACTCAGACAGAATTAAATGAAAATAAATAAAAGAAATGAATGACCATTCAAAAACCACATATTATACCCAAAATTATATTAGATTAATACAGTGTGTTTCTGTCAGTTGAATGTATTTTAATAAATGTACTTTGAATATATTTTAACAAAATATTTAAAATAAATATATGTATCACTAACATTCTAGAAATAATATGATTCCTGATAAATATTATCAAACAAGTACACACAAACTCACCATGAGCTGGGAATCTAGAAATATCTGTGAAAAATGTATTACAAAAATATTCTTAAGGATAGCTTTGTGATGATTCAAACAGACCCATAATTGTTTCATAATTGGTATTTAATGCCTGGAAAAATCAAGTACTTCATGCATCTGGCTTCTCAGTAATAAAATGGGAAATAATATTATAATTACCCCACAGGCATATAGTGAGGGTCTAAATGTGATAGGATTTTAACTGCATAATATATAATGTGTTTTATATAGCATATATGATATATGATATATGTAATTTAGGATACATGTGTGACAAGACAAATTATATATGTCATATATTATACAATATACTATATATATGCTTTACTCTATATTATATAACACATTTTATGACACAATACATATCATATATTACATGTATATATTATGCATTACACACATATATTATATACTATATTATATCTTTTATATATTACATTTATTTATGAGAGCAATGCCTGTTACTAATGCTGGCAAGATACTTCACTTTTCTGAGCTTCAGAATACTCATATGTGAAACAAGGGGTCTGATTAATCATTGCAAAGTTTTTTCTAGCTTTCCTCTAAAATAATCTATGTCAATTATTCTCAAATTTACTGCTTAAAGTATTTTTTGAACTGCTTTTAATCTATATTCCCAAATTTGATATGATATTCAGGTGGTTATCTCAAAGTAATCAGATGCCAGTAAGAAATCTGTACAATGTCTCTAAACTGTGGCCACACTGTCATTCAGTAAAACTTGAGGTACACTGAACAGTACATTTTGAAACCAAATAAATAGAAAAGTAGCAACAAATATAATAGTAAGTGTGGCAACCACTTGGATAATGAACTGTGATTCAAGTGACGTGCAAATGAAAACTACCATGGATAGTCAAATAAGACAATTAAGGTATCATGAAATAAAAAGTGAGTAATGAGTACACTTGGAGAGAATACACGTGATGCAATGTCATCAGAGAGAAGTGTGGAACAACAAATTACTTCTCAACAGTATCTTCCATTAAGACACAGGGTAAAAAAAGACAAACAACTACAAAAGCAATACTTGCAAAACTGTTTGGTGTAATTGAACTGAACACCTCATGGGGGTAAAGGGAAAGGGGGAGGGGGGAATGAGGGACGAGGTAACAAACAGTACAAGAAATATATCCAATGCCTAACGTATGAAACTGTAACCTCTCTGTACATCAGTTTGATAATAAAAATTTGAAAAAAAAGAAATACATATGGACATTTAACTCGTTGCATTGATGCCTGTATTCACTCATAAATGTGGAATAATAAATCACTGTTTCATCTATTTAAAAAAAAGAAGTTTACAAATAAAGGTCATAGTCTTTTGACTTTGAGTGGGCATGATATATCAGGAAGTTATTCCCTGTATATGAAGGCTCATAATGCTTTATCCCTAAGTTATTCAGGTTTTTCCACTCATTAGGGGATCCTTTGCCTGGTGATGAGTGTTTGTATATATACAGTTCCCTTTCTAACTATGTTATTTTGTTTTCCAAGGAATTACTATCAAGAAAAGAAGCTTAAATACGTATTTTGATTAATCAGCTGGGTGTTGTAGACAAGATGGTAAAGTATATGGCATTCCCTTATTCTATCACATGAGGCAGGGTATAAAGCCTAGTTAAGCAAGCCAGTCTACACTCACACACACACACACACACACACACCAACACACACATACATACACATACACACACACACACACAAACACACACACACCACAGAGCAAATAAGGCAACATCCAACTGGCTGTAAGAAGAGATATATACAAG
The DNA here is from genome assembly GCF_023159225.1 of Perognathus longimembris pacificus. Lineage (NCBI taxonomy): Eukaryota > Metazoa > Chordata > Mammalia > Rodentia > Heteromyidae > Perognathus > Perognathus longimembris. The sequence goes on along the minus strand of NC_063188.1, from coordinate 52,248,786 downwards.
AATGGGTATAAGAATTCTAGGAGAGGTAATGTATGTAACAGTTGATTGGATTTAAATGCACTTATGGAGAAGTGTAACTTTTACAATTATTAGGGAAGTAAGGGTAACCTAGGTGAAGGAATCATGGGATGAGAAGCAAAGTTATGAGGGTAGATGGTTTAGACAGCATTAAAGAGAGTTGTTCACAGAAGACCAAAGCAAAATAAGGCTTTTACAGTCCAATAAGACCACATAGTATTCTGAACTTTTTAATCCTGGTACAATTTAGGTTGAAATTACAAAAATAAGGAGCCAAGAACATTTTGGATACAAAACAATAACATGGAAGTTTTCACAGATCAGTACTTTGGAGGTGGCGGAGGTAAATTAAGGATTGAGGGCATAAGTTTACATTGTAGAGTAAATGAAAAATAATGTGAATGGAATTTCAAAATTAAAATTTTCCAAATTTTATGATCTCTTGACTATAAGAAACAAAGAAAAAGTTAGATTCTTCCATGAAATAGGAATCAATGAACAGATTGTGAAGGGAACGAACAACATTACTGTACAATTTCCTCAAGTAGAGATAGGAAGATATTTCCTCATAAGTACTGAGAAACAACGCCTCTCCTAACGTGAAGATGGTGTTCAAAGTCCCTTAAAATAGAATCTTATTTGGTTCTAGCTTTCACGCAGAAGGAAAAGAACAGCACCAAGCCTGAAACTGAGACTAATGATTTCTGAGCTAGAACCAAGGGTGGGGAGGAGAGAAGAAAGGAAATTTGCTTCAATTGATCTCTACAGTGGATCTCATTCTCAGTGCAAGGAGTTTTATGTTCACAATTACTGAAAGTCACCTCAAATCAGAGCTCTTCCTAAAAGATTAAGAGTTTGATTTATTTTAATAATTAATGTTCTTTTCCCTTTCCACCTGATTTCTCATTTGAGAACTTTCTATCCCAAATTCTTCAAGTTTTTTTTCCATAATTTGTAATCAAAATGTCTGTAGATTAAGAATTTGCATTCTCAATTTCGTCAGGCTCATTCTGGGGTTGCTTATATTGTTAGGCCATGTTCAAAGCAAATAGCAGATTCTCAGCCTCTAAGTATTTCTAATATCTTAAGGCCAACTCCTTAACCTTCCCACATTCAGCCCTGACAGAGCTCAGCCCCACCCCCTCCAGCTAAAGCAAAACACTGCCTGCGCAAACTCCAAGCCTATTCTCTCAGTGACACCCCCCCCAAGGTGCTAATGCGCAGGCGCAGCGCCCACGGTGCGTTTGAGTGGGGCTGTGAGAAATCTACTGTCCAGTGAAAGCTAGAACTGGTAGAATTCAACCCTGTCCTTTCTTCAGAAACAGAAACACCACTACTTCTAACCACTGGGCCCAAAGTGCGATCCAAACATAGCCCTGTCTCAGAGCAAGGTCCTGAGCTTTCTGGTAATGCCCACTGTTTCCCTATTCTCAGCTGTTTCTAACCTCATGCTGCTGTCAGCCTTTGCCAGGAGGCAGAGACAGTTGGCTGCCTAGAAGCTGCACCAATTTGTTGGCTGCCTCTCTAGGCCCACAGAAACTACGGGCCCCCCATTGGGCACAGCATTATCCCAATGCCTTGCACACCCTCCTTCCCCCTTCACACCCACTCAGCTTGGGCACTTACCTCGGGCGTAGTAGTAGTCACGAAAGGGATCAAAGGATCCCAGGTCAGGGCAGTGCTGGGGCAAGCGGATTCCGCGAGAATTTTCCTGGGTCTCCACTGCCGCCTCAGACAATGAAATCAGCGTGTCCGATCATCAATTCTCATCATGATCGTGACGTCACGAAAGACAGCGGCCAATGGGAGCCCGAGATCAGCACCGGACAGTCCCTGGACTCAGCCCAGAACCCAAGTGTGGGGAGAGGGAAGGAGAGATGGCTGCCTGCAGTAGGACTGCCCTACTGTTTCCACCCCCCCCCCCCATATCAGTTATATCTACGGCAAGGCCTCTCTACTTTTCTCTCCCTGGATAGCTATGAACATTCAGCATCCTTATGATTATAGTAGTTTCATGACAGACATTTGAGAGGTGCCACTGGGTCAAACTTGAGATTCTCTTTCAGGGAAATTGTCTCACATTGCCCAAACCAAGTTCAATTCACACACACACACACACACACACACACACACACACACACACACACACACACACACACACACCAGTTTTCTTCAAAGATGATGCTTCCATGGAGCCTTTGAAAATTTCAATAAGTACTCATATGTGACTGATTGATCATGGTGAATAGGCAAGAAATTATAGGCTATCTTCACCTGACCTCAATCCCTGTACTGTCAGAAATTACTTGATCACTACTACAGGAAAATATCTCAAACTGCATGTTACATCAGTCAATATTCACTTGGTATACTCCCCAAATGTGTTGGATGTTATGAGAGACATAAAAGTGGTTGGTTCTCTGCTACTATAGAATTTACAACATCCTTTAGAAGATGAAAATAGTAGCCAGTAAATGCTAAAATAAAACAATATACATGATCATATGCTTAGTCATGAATTAAAGCAACGAGCTGCATTGATTTATGACTGGAGACATCAGTAAGATAGAAAAGTTTGGAAAGCATTCTGTTGTAATTGAAATCTGACTGTTGGTTAAGGAAGCCAGTGTCTTTTTATTTTTCTGAATATTTATTTATTGTCAAAGTGATGTACAGAGGAGTTTCAGTTTCATACATTAGGCAGTGGGTACATTTCTTGTACAATTTGTTACCTCTTCCCCCCTCCCCCTCCCTCCTTCCCTCTCCCCCCATGAGTTGTGCAGTTGGTTTACACCAAATGGTTTTGTAAGTATTGGGAAGCCAGTGTCATAAAGGACAGAGAGGTAAAGGTAAAGAAGCATAAAAATGGATGAAGTGAGTAGTGAGTGCATGAAGAAACCAGGTTGACATATATAAAGGTGTGTGTTGAGGGCTAGTGGCAAATTGGATAGAGTGATAATAAAGACCTTTCAAAATAGGCAGAAAACTTTGATTTGGTTGAAAACCACCCAAATCCCCAGGGCAAGGAAGCCTCAATTCTCTTTGGTCAAAATTCAACACACTGTTGGGTGAATTCTGCAACTAAAAGTCAGTACATGTCCAGTCCCAGATTGTCAAATGTTTTACTCTCTCATAAACTGAAAGATGGAAATGTCCTCAAGACTCCAGTTGATGGGTTTACTCTCTTTCTGACCTCATCTTCTGCCTGCCATTAGTTCATTTTTTCAATGACACCATCCAGCTTCCATTTCTCAAACAAGTAAAGCTCATGCTCACGTCACACACCTTATACTATTGTGCCCTCTGAACTTTGTATAACTTACTGCTTCACTTGGGCATCTTTAAATAGATGTTCCCTACTTAAAATTGTGATCTTAATATATATTAATCCCCAAGTTGATGTTTTATTGTCCTTTGTAGCATTTATTGTCAAATGTACCGATTGTTTTGATATTGCAAATCCAACCCCAAGAGGGCACAAGTTGTTTGTACATTTGTGTGTTATCTGACATCTAGAAAAGTCCTGGATGCAAAATGTACAAATCAATAATTACTTCTTGAATGAATAACTTGAAGCAGAATTTTCAAGTCATTCATTTTAAGTAAGATTAAACTGGTTAGATAGCTATAATGGTAATCTAGCTTCTACGTGACTTGGGCCTACATCAGTTTGTAGAGATCAGAAATAAATAGAAATGACAGAGGCATTTCAAAGAAAGAACAATGAAGGTCAAAGTGGGACATTAGGAGATGATCTCCTGCTGAACAATTACCATCAAGTTAAGTATCAACTGTATACTTGAAATTAAGTTGATATGAGAGAAGAGCAAAGTATCTCCTCTTGAAGTGGTTCTAGTCCAGCTGACAATAGAAGGCATACATAAGATAATTTATGTTGTGCAACTTTTCATTGCACTGCTTATTCATATCTCTATTAAAAGTTGTGCACCAAAACATGATGAAAAAATTAAAATTGAAGTGCTGTTCTTTTAGATGCTCCTGATTCAAAGCATAGAGAAAGTAATCTTAGAATTAAAAAATGCTAAATTCACATATTTACAATCATTTCAATTATTAAATTTTATTATTTAGAAGATAAGAGATGTCATCGGAAAATGAGTATGGTCGCACAATGTCCGATAATCCCAGAACTTGGGAAATTGAGGCAGGAGGATTTTGAGTTCAAAGCCAGTCTGGGCTACATAGTGATTTCCATGCCACACTGAAATACACAGTGAAACCCTGACTCAAAAAGTGCCACTGGAGGAAGTTTGTTCATTGTAATTTGGCCAGTAGGTAAGGGAACATTTTTTCTTCTGGAGGCCACTTAGATATTTATAACATCAGAGGTCATACAAAATTATCAATCCAGGCTGATTTTGGCTGTGCACAGTCAACTAGGTGAAAAGAAAAAGCAAACATGTATGTATTCTTATGTACACATTGTATGGCTCCCAGGCCAGATATTCCTGAGCCCTAAAGAAAGTCCCTTTGAAGCATTACTCCTCTTGTAATGATCTTTAAACAATTGATTTTTCTTTTTTCAAATTTGTGTATATTAATTATACAAAATGTTTCATTAAGAAAATGTCCATACTTCTATTGATTCTTGAATAATCTCTGTAGAGATATTGTGTATTTCATTTATTAATGTTGCAAATTTATAGAATATATGTTAACCAAATTTGTCTGCCTCCAACATTTCTCATGTGAAACTGATTTTGAAGCCTCATTGTGTTTTTTTACATTGTCTTTTTAAATTTAATTAAATTGTTGTTAAATTAATGTACAGTGTTGTTATAGTTTCATAACTAAGGCAGTGAGTACATTTCTTATCAAACTGGTTACCTCCTCCCTCATTTTTCTTCCACCTTCTCCCCTCCCCATTTCCTCTCCCCCAGTTGTACATTAGGTTTACAGCATATAGTTTTGCAAGTTCTGCTGTTGCGTTGGTTCATTTCTTATCCTCTCTCTCCATTTTGTATTTTTTTCTAATTTTTATTGTCAAACTGATGTACAGAGAGGATACATTTTCATACGTTAGGCATTGGATACATTTCTTGTACTGTTTGTTACCTCCTCCCTCATTCCCCCCTCCTCCCTCCCCCTTTCCCTTTCCCCCAATGAGTTATTCAGTTGATTTATACCAAACAGTTTTGCAAGTATTGCTTTTGTAGTCTGTTTTTTTTTACCCTGTGTCTCTTGATTTGGGTATTCCCTTTCAGTTTGATAGTTCTAATACCAGTATACACGGTTTCCAATGTACTCAGAAAAGATACAGAGATAGTGCAGGTAAAACCACGGGAAGGGGATACAAGAGGGTCATCATTAATAGAAGCTACGATTTCACATCACATGTTGAAAGTAATTACAACAGTGATATAACAGTCATTTCCATAACATGGAGTTCATTTCACTTAGCATCATCTTATGTGTTCCTAAGGGTATAGTATAGCTATTGGGCTCTTGTGATCCTCTACTTTGACTAGCCTAAACCTGTGCTAATTATTCCCTACGAAGGAGACCATAGAGTCCATGTTTCTTTGGGTCTGGCTCACTTATTTTGATGTTCCCCTTTTCTTACCTATGTCCTATAAATGTACATACAATATCCAGGGTACCAGAATCAGTTACAGGGACTTCAGGGGTAGAACCATGGGGAAGAAAGACAAAAGAAAATGACATAATTTCACATGATACGTTGAAAATAACAATGATAAACCACTTATTCCCATAACTTGGAGTTCATTTTGTTAAGCATCATTTTATGTGTTCATATGTACATAGCTATTGAGCTATCGTGATGTTCTTCTAGGTCTATCCTAGACATGTACTAATTACTACCAATGATGGAAAACATGCAGTCTGTTTCTTTGGGTCTGGCTCATTTCACTTAGTGTGATTTTTTTTTATAAATCTGTCTATTTCCTTATGAATGAGACACAATGTGGTTTTTAAGATGAGATATGCTACTCATTTTCCTCTTAAACTAAGCCAGTAGCTACCAGAATGCTTTCCCTAGACCCACAATAACCATATCACTTGAGAATTAGTTGGAAATGCACAACCTTATTCTCCATCCATAAATGTAGAAACTCTGAGAAAGGTCCGACAATTAGTATTTAAGCAAGCTCTCTAATGGCTTCCGATGTCAGATTGAAATGGAAAACAACTGTGTTATTAAGCTGTTAATATAAGGCAGAATAATAAAGGCAATTTCATCCCACAAATATTTAGTAACTATTATATGCCAGACACATAAAAATTATAAAGGCATAATTTTTGTCCCAAAGTATACATAGGCAATAAGAGCAGCTGCGTTCTTAAAGAAAAAAATGCATTGTAGTATGATAGTCCTTAGACTAAGTGAGTCTAGAAAAATTATATCTTTGGCAGAGTAGTCTTTTATTTCTAACAGGACACAACTATATTGCAGACAAGGCAATGATCTTCTTCCTAGCCTTATTACAGACCCTCAAGATAAACTGAGATTCTGGAGTCTCAGTTATTTTACTTATGAGCTCTACAAGAGCAAATGTCCTCTATTCAGTGCCTAAGATATTTTGTATATATCCAGAAAGAAATTTATTTCTCTTGAGTGAATGGTCAAATTCATTTCTGGTTTTTAATTTTATATTAAAATTTATTTATTGCATATTACTGGATATCTAGGGGACCTACATATTCATATTGGCTGACCTTAAGAAGCAGCTTTAGTCCTATTACAAGGTTTGCGCATCTAATTCAAAAGTAGGATATTGTGGATACTTTTGATATGTCATAGACTTATATTTTTTTCTCCAGCCACATATAAATTAACCATCAATTATTGAAAGGAGAGTTAGGGGTCTTCTCTAGGTCATGCGTGAAGTTACTGGAATGGGTAAATCCTAAGTGAGAAAATTTTCTGATAAATGATTCAATATGGTATTACATGAATTATTTGGTCGTGAGAGTATTAGTAGTTTAGAGAAGTTTCATGGAATGGAATAAATTACTTATTGAACACTATGAAGTGTGGCTCATCCCAGATAAGTATCCTCTTTAATCCATGCATACATTTACCAGACACTCATAATTGGTCTGGAGGCTCACCTGTTCCTGAAGTAACTAAATGCTTTTGGGAGTTGAAGGAATTAGTAGTCTTCAATTCAAATTAAGGGAAATATATTTAGATTACCTTTCACCAGAAAAAGCAAAAGATTGGAGAGAGACTCAACAAATGGGACTACCTCAAAATAAAACGTTTCTGCACAGCTAAAGACATAGCCACTAAACTAGAAAGACAGCCAACCATTTGGGAAAAGATCTTCACCAGTAAAGCAACTAAGGCGTAATATCCGTTATCTATAGAGAAGCCAAGAAACTAACCCGTTCCAAACCTAGTAAACCAATTATCAAATGGGCAAGGTTGCTAAGAGAGAGACTTCACAGAATAAGGAATAAACTTGGCAAATAAATATATGAGGAAATGTTCCAACATCCCTGGCAGTAAAGGAAATGAAAATAAAAACAACCCTGAGATACCACCTTACCCCAGTTAGAATGGCTTATACTAGAACTCAGGCAACAGTATACCCTATGACCCAGCCATACTACTTCTAGGCATCTATCCTGAACAACAGGATCCAGGATATCACAAGGAGGCCTGTACATCCATGCACACAAATTCATATGTAGATAATATTATATCCGGGCTGTAAAGATCACTTCTTCATAATCAATCTTAGAGAACTAAAAGACTCTATACCCTTTCCTCACACAAGATGTACACAGGTACACATCTGAAAGAAGCTGGAAGGAAGACACAGAATGAATGGAAAATAGGGGGAAAAATACAGTAGAAAGGGCCCAACAGCTGCAATGGGAACTGTGGAAAACAAACCAAGCAACTCAACGGCAGCAGGGAGGAGGGAAAATTAGAGAAAAAGAAGGAACAGACTACACATAGCCAAAGAAAAGAGATGTATATGTATATATCACCTGATCTGGAAGGAAGGAATTGTTTTACAGTTACTAATCATAGAGGACATAAGCATTATAGACTAGAGTGACAACTGACATAAGGATAAGGATAAGGTCTCTGTTTATTTTATTTTAAATTCTGGATTTTGAAAAAACAATTAAGAAGGCAAGGGAGTGGGGTGAAGGGCTGGGGATGGGAGGGAAGGAGGGAGAAAAATGAGGAATGACAAGAAATGTATTTACTATCTTAAGCATGTAACTGTAACCCCTCTGTACAGCATTCTGACAATAAAAAATATACTCACTGTAAGAATGATACCTACCTACTACCTAGTAGTTTTTTATGAGGTTCCAGTTTCACGAAAAAATACAGTTTGGAGTGATTCTGACGCTGATCTTTGGGGAAGAACTATATATGCGTAATCAACATGTTGAAATACAAATGTATATATATACATATATATATACACTTATATGTATTAAATTGTGCAGCTATGTCTTTAACTTCAAACTTAGGCTTACTTTCTCTCTTGCCACAGGGATGTTCTATTGGCTATACATCCGAAAATAAAATCGCTGCTAATTTTATGCCTTTTGTTTAAATATGCAATTAAAGATCTTGATCTTAGCCAATTAGCTGTGGAAAACAAGATTCTATTATAACGTTGATATTGAGCCACTTGGTTACAAAGGGCCCCATGTGAGGAGGTATGTTTGAAAGGTTGTTAAGAACAATTGTTTAATGATAGAATAAGTTGGCTAGACAAGAAACATATATTGTGGTCTATACTGGGAGGTTTTGTAGAACTTTTTCACTGAACTGAAGTAGCTGTTCTCCAAAAACCTTTCTAGGGCTGGGAATGTGACTTACTGGTAGAGTGCTTGCATACCATACATGAAGCCCTGGGTTTGATTCCTCAGTACCATATAAACAAAAAGTCAGAACTAGCACTGTGGATCAAGTGGTAGAGTGTTAGCCTTGAGCAAAAGAAGCTCAGGGACATTGCCTAGGACCTTAGTTCAAGCCCCAGGACTGGCCAAAAAAAAAAAAAAAAAAAAAACCAAAACCCCACAAACCTTTCCAAGAGTTTATTAATAAAGTTCATACCAAGTGCTTTACAAGTAACCTTAACAACCTCAGAAAGCATGAAGGAGAGGCATTTTGGGGTGTTGAGTCATTGTAATAGGACTATATCTTGATATCAGGAAGTAGTCTTGGATACCATTAAAGACAGGTGGACAGGAGAAAGTGAAAGAGAGATGGAGAGCAAGGGGTGAAGGGAGAAATACTGAATTTTGTGGTTCTAAAATACACTTCACAAAAACAATTATACATTTCAAGTTTCTCCTCTAAGTAGACCTGAGGATCATTTTATTATTGGGCTCTGGAGTTTAGTACTTGTAAAGATGACTGTCTTTCCATAACTAGCCATGTCTTTTTTTAAATAATTAAATTTAATTTTATTGTCGGGGTGATGTACAGAGGGGTTACATATGTATGGTAATGAGTATATATATATATATATATTTTTTGCCAGTCCTGGCAATGGACTCAGGGCCTGAGCACTGTCCCTGCCTTCTTTTTGCTCAAGGCTAGCATTCTGCCACTTGAGCCACAGCACCACTTCTGGCCGTTTTCTGTATATGTGGTGCTGGGGAATTGAACCCAGGGCCTCATGTATAGGAGGCAAGCACTCTTGCCACTAGGCCATATTCCCAGCCCCTGAGTACATTCTTTGTCGTACTTGTTACCCCCTCTCTCATTTTTCTCCCAGTTTCCATTTCCCCCGTCCCAACTGGCCATGTCTTGTGGCATGTACTTTGTGGAGTCAAGATATTGATAGATGGTGAAAAGTTTTCCATTGTAATTGAAGTGGAAGAGCCTTGTCCTCAGAGTTTGGGAGTAGGGGCAGGGGACCGACCCTTCTCTGTGGAGTAGGTACCAGCCAGATATCCTCTCCTGGCCCCTCCCATGCCTCTAGCTGAAGAAGGAAATAGCTCCCTGGCCATCAGGGCCTGCCAAGTGTCTGAGAAGTGCTGTAGAATTCCCATTGACCCAGACTGAGAAGTAATGATGTGGCCACAGTCACAGCCAAAAGTAAGAGGAGCCTTAGCAAGAAAAGGACACAAAAGAATGGTTTGACCCCATTGTTGTCCTCACTTTTTCTTTCTCCTGGTTCTCAAGTCACAGTTCCTGTCTTCAGGGTCTTCATTTAGCACTCTTCACAGCATGCTCACCTCCTAAAGCTTGCTTTCTGGAATAGCAATGTTTTTACTGCACTAATGCAAATTTAGATTGTATGTGCTACATTGCAAACCTTTATAGTTATGGGATGATGGAATTAACTGACACAGGAGATTTAGGAACCTTCTACAGATTCTGTCAGGCCTAACTATCTCCAGGCCTGCCTTCTTGTAAGGTGTTTGCCTCTAGTCATATCTTCAAAAGGCTCCATTCTGCTACTTTCTCTCATTGTTCTCACTGATCAGAATGACAGCAGATTGACCAATAAGCTGCCTGAACAGACGAAGCTGGGAAAAAAATCTAGAAAACTGAGTGTCATGAAATTTTTGATACAGGAATAAAAATCTCAATAAAGTTAAAAAAAGAAAAAGCATAATGTATCTGCAGAAACATCTAGATGCATAATTTGTCATTCATGTATATATAAATGAAACCAGAAGAAAAACACCAACTTTACTAAAGCAATATACAAGATGCAGAAAGGGTCAAGGAAGGAAAAGCAAAAAAAGGTGCCTCTCTTTCCCTCCTCCTCCTCCTCCTCCTCCTCCTCCTCCTCCTCCTCCTCCTCCTCCTCCTCCTCCTCCTCCTCCTCCTCCTCCTCCTCCTCCTCTCTCCTCTTCCTCTTCCTCTTCCTCTTCTTCTTCTTCTTCTTCTTCTTCTTCTTCTTCTTCTTCTTCTTCTTCTTCTTCTTCTTCTTCTTCTTCTTCTTCTCCTTCCTCCTCCTTCCCCTCCTCCTCCTCCTCCTTCTCCCTTCTCCTCCATCATATCATCCTTTCTCTCCTTTCTTCCTCTTCTGCACTCCTCCCCCTTCCTCACTCTCTCCTCTTCTCCTCCCTCTTCCTCTTCCTCCTTCTTCCTCCCTCTCCCTCTCCTTTTCCCTCTCTCTCCCTCCCCCCACCTCTCTGCTGGCCTGAGGATCAAACTAATGGTCCTACATGTGATCGGCAGTCACTTGATTGTTAAATGATACCCTCAGCACTTGTTTGTTTTTTTTGAGAAAGTGTCTATGTAGTCCAAGGTGACCTAGAACTCTATCTTCCTGGCCCCACTTCCTGAGTACTGTATTATAGGCCTGCATCACCATATCCTATTAAAATGAAATTTTGAAAGTTCAGAATTTGATAAATTTTGAAAAACCACTCTGAAGTAAAAATATAAACAGATGAAATAGGTATTTTAGGAGTAAACTGAATAAGAAAATCATATCTTACTTTTACTCCATTTTCCATCAGATTTTTAATTTAAAATTTTTTTATTGTCAAGGTGATGTAATGAGGGGTTATAGTTACATATATAAGGTAAGTACATTTCTTATCAAATTGTTATCGCCTCCCTCATTTTACTTCAACCTTCCTTCCCCCCCAATTTTTAAAGATTAAGAAAGGAAACACAAAATGAATTACTGAGGACAATGGATCAATAATTATTAAATAATATGCTTTTTATCAGATAGCATTTAGGGTCATTTGAAAATGACTTTTAACAAAGGTATCATTTTCAGTCTTGGATAATATATTAAAGTTGAAAAGCCATGGTTAGGTATTTCAAGATAAGAATTCAAGGAATGGAGTTAAGTAAAAGGGGGCCAATCAGCTGATGCCAGGTGAACAAAATAGGTGTACTATGGAGTGGACAAATGTCAAAACCAGGCAGGATGGTGCATGAGAGGAATCTATAGCAGGTAAAACATGCAGTAAAACTCAGAGAAAACATGATTCTAGTTCCAAAGGTATTCATCCTAGAAATTAAAAACGCAGTTAAGGAACACAAACTTCAATAAGTAGACAGATTACCAGGAAAACAGCATTAGGATCTAACCAAGTAAGCAAAATATCAAGCCAAAAGGAAGAATTCAAGGCACAAGATAAAACTCAAGGTTTATCAATCAAGAACGATAGTGGTCAGGAGTCAAGGCAAATCAAAAACATGGTGAAAAGCTGGAAGTGGTGCTGTGGCTCAAGTGGTAGAATGCTACCTTTGAGCAAAATGGAAGCCAGGAACAATGCTCAGGCCCTGAGTCCAAGCACCAGGACTGGCAAAAAATAAAATAAAATAAAACAAAAACATGCAAAGTCATGCATGCCTAAATCACAGAGCATGTGTTGTAAAAGAACAAATATTCTTTCTGATAGAGGCATAAAATTCATTGTGTATATGTACCACATTTTCCTGATCCATTCGTCTACTGAGGGTCATAAGGGTTGGTTCCATATTTTAGCTATGACAAATTGTGCTGCTATGAATATTGTTGTGCTGGTGGCTTTAGTGTGTTCTTGTTTGTGGTCTTTTGGGTAGATGCCCAAAAGTGGGGCTGCTGGGTCATAGGGGAGCTATATGTTTAGCGTTCTGAGGAATCTCTATGCCCCATTCGTAAGGAAATGAAAGGATTTGGAAGAAATTATACTAAGTGAAGTGAGCCATACCCAAAGAAACATGGATTCTATGGTCTCCCTTATAGGGAATAATTAGCACAGGTTTAGGCTAGTAACAGCAGAGGATCACAAGAGCCTAATAGCTATGCCCTATGAAAGCGAAAGATGATGCTAAGTGAAATGAACTCCATGTTATGGAAATGACTGTTATATCACTGTTGTAATCACTTTCACCATGCCATGTGAAACCGTAGCTTCTATTGTTGATGATCCTCTTGTATCCCCTTCCTGTGGTTGTTCCCCCACTAACACTGTATTTTATCTGAGTACACTGGATACTGTATATACTGCTATTAGAACTAGGGAAGTGAAAGGGAATATCAAAATCGAGAGACAAAGGATAAAAAGACAAACAACTCCAAAAGCAATACTTGCAAAACCATTTGGTGTAAATCAACTGAACAACTTATAGGGGGAGAAAGGAAGGAGGAGGGGGCAGGAGAGAATGATGGAGGAGGAAACAAACAGTACAAGAAATGTATCCAATGCCTAACATATGAAATTGTAACCTCTCTGTACATCACTTTGACAATAAATAAGAAAAAAAATTTAAAAAATAAAAAGAACAAATATTAATGCCAAGCTATATTCTGATAAATGAGAGAGCTGTTCAGGTTTAGGCTGGAGCTTTAATGATCCCAGTGTGGCCCAGATGGGCCTTGGAGGTGGGAGTAAAAATTTGAGAACACTTGGTTGTGATCATGTATGTGCACATGAGTGGAAAAATACTAGCTTCTGGCAGAGTCTAACAATAAAACCCAGAGGAAAATATAAAGTGCTTTGAATGTCCCATAAATGTTCATAAAATAACACCTTTCAAACTTGAATTAATATTACTGTTTCCATGAGAGTAAGTTTTCTAAAGGACACATAGGGAAATTATTCTGTAATGAAATTTTCATGTATCTTTTTCAGAATTGTATACTATCCTACTGGTTGTATTAAAAAACTTATGTTGAGACTTCCGGGAAGACAGCAGAGGAGCTGCAGATTTGAGAGACAACTCTCAAAACCAAAGTAATGAAGTTAATGAAGTAAAGAAGTCCATACAAGACCTAAGAAATGACATGGAAATTATCAGGAAAGACCAGTCAGAAGCAAAAGAGATTCGAAATCAAGTAACTAGCCTACAGTCCCGACTAACTGAAGCAGAGGATCGACTTTCAGGAGCTGAAGATTCCTTAGACTCTATGGAGAAAGATAAAAAATCAATACAAATCCAGTCCAATCAACAAAACAGATCGCTACAGGAGATTCAAGACACGATCAGGAAGCCCAATTTAAGGATAATAGGTATTGAGGAAAACTTGGAGAAAGAGGTTAATGGGATAGGCAACCTATTTAATAGAATATTAGCTGAGAACTTCCCAAATATTTAGAAAGAACGGCCTATACAGATACAAGAAGCATTTAGAACCCCAAATCGACCAGACCAGAATAGGACATCCCACCGACACACTGTGATCAACACAGCATCAGCAGAGTGCAAGGAAAAAATACTCAAAGCTGTTAGGGCAAAGAAAAAAATCACATATAAAGGAAAAGCAATCAGAATTACCCCAGACTTCTCAGCAGAGACCATGAAAGCAAGGAGAGCCTGGAATGAAGTATACCAAACTCTAAATAAAAATAACTACCAACCAAGAATTCTGTACCCAGCCAAATTCTACTTCATAGCCGAAGGTCAAATAAAAGTCATCCACAGTAAGGAAAAACTGAAACAATATATCTCCAACAAACCAGCTTTACACAAAATCCTTAAAGATGTACTATAGAGGAAAAATTATCAAGATCCCAATACAGACAGAGAAATGGACCCTAATTAGTAAACATCAGATCAAGAAATGGGAAGACACAGCTTTCAACAAGATAGTGATAATGAAAGGAACAAACGATCATCTCTCAATCCTAACTCTCAACATTAATGGACTTAATTCTCCAATCAAACGACATAGGCTCATAAGTTGGATCAAAAATCAAGATCCATCTTTCTGCTGCCTCCAAGAGACACATCTATGCAGCAAAAGTAAACATCTTCTAAAAGTGAAGGCTGGAAACAAATCTATCAAGCAAACGGCCCCCATAAGCAGGCTGGAGTTGCAATCCTAGTATCAGACAAAATTGACTTCAAATTAAAAAAGGTAAGAAGAGACAAAGAAGGTTACTACATACTAGTAAAAGGATCTCTCCTACAGGAAGAAATAACCATTCTAAATATCTACACACCAAATGCAGGAGCACCCAAATTCATCAAACAAACACTATTGGCTCTAAAATCACTCATAGACCCAAACACATTGATAGTTGGGGACTTTAACACTCCACTATCACCTCTGGACAGATCACCATGCCAAAAACTGAAAAAAGAAACCACAGAACTAAACAATTGCATAGACCAACTAGACTTAATCGACATCTACAGAATATTCCACCCAGCAAGGACAGAATACACATACTTTTTGGCAGCACATGGAACATTCTCTAAAATAGATCACATCTTAGGGCACAAAGAAAATCTGTACAAATTCAGAAGTATCAAAACCATTCCCTGCATTCTCTCAGACCACAACGGAATAAAATTAGAGCTCAACTCAACCAGCCACCACATAAATTGATACAATTCATGGAGACTAAACAACACACTGCTGAACCATCAGAGGGTCATTGAAGAAATTAAAACGGAAATTCAAATGTTTATGGACTTCAAACAAGTTGAGGACACAAAGTACCAGCTCCTTTGGGACACAGCAAAGGCAGTACTCAGAGGAAAATTTATACCTCTGAGTGCATACATCAACATATTGGAGAAACAGCAACTCAATAATTTAAGGAACCACCTTAATTTCCTTGAGAGAGAACAACAAGCCAAACCCCAAGTCAATAGACAGAAGCAAATAATTAAAATCAAATCAGAAATAAATCAATTAGAGATGAAATAAACCATCGAAAGAATAAAAAAAAAAACAAAGAGTTGGTTCTATGAAAAATTCAACAAGATAGACAGACCCCTGGCAAACCTGACCAAAAATCAAAGGCAGCACACTCAAATAAGCCTTTCTGTATGCTAACGACCCAAAGACCGAGGCTGATATCAGGAAAGCAACCCCCTTTGCAATAGCCTCCAAAAACAAAAAATACCTAGGAATAACCTTAACCAAAGAAGTGAAAGACCTCTTTGAGGAGAACTTTAAAACCTTGAAAAACGAAATTAAGTCAGAACTAAGGAAATGGAAAAACCTCCCATGCTCCTGGATTGGGAGGATTAATATAATCAAAATGGCAATATTGCCAAAGGCTATCTACAAATTCAATGCAATACCCATTAATATCCCAACACCATTTTTTGATGAAATAGAGGAAGCAATCCAGAAATTCATATGGAATAATAAAATACCTAGAATAGCAAAAACAATCCTAAGCAGAAAGAACAGTGCTGGAGGAATTACAATACCCAACTTCAAGCTGTGTTATAAAACTATAGTAATAAAAAAAGCTTGGTATTGGCACCGGAACAGGCCTGAAGACCAATGGAACAGAATTGAAGACCCAGGAATGAACCCACAGAACTATGCCTACTTAATCTTTGATAAAGGAGCTAAAACAATAGTTTGGAAGAAAGATAGCCTCTTTAACAAATGGTGCTGGCAAAACTGGCTCAACATATGCAACAAACTAAAACTAGATCCTTATATATCACCCTGCACCAAAATCAATTCCAAATGGATTAAAGACCTCGAAATCAAAACAGACACCCTGAAAACACTAAAGGAAGAAGTAGGAGAAACACTTGGGCTCCTTGGCGCAGGACGGAACTTCATTAACAAAGACCCAGAAAGGCTACAAATCAAAGAAAGGTTGGACAAATGGGACTTCATCAAACTGCAGAGCTTCTGCAGGGCAAAGGACATAGCTTGCAAGATAAACAGAAAGCCCACAGACTGGGAGAAGATCTTTACCGGCCATCAACGGACAAAGGCCTCATATCTAAAATGTATACAGAACGAAAAAAATTACCATCCTCCAAAACAAAACCGCAAAGAACTAATAGCCCACTCATTAAGTGGGCTAAAGACCTACAAAGAGACTTCTCTGATGAGAAAATGAGAATGGCCAAGAGACATATGAAAAAGTGCTCTACATCACTGGCCATAAAGGAAATGCAAATCAAAACAACATTGAGATTCCATGTCACCCCAGTAAGAATGTCATATATCAAGAAAACTAACAATAACAGTTGTTGGAGGGGATGTGGCCAAAAGGGAACCCCACTTCATTGTTGGTGGGAATGTAAACTGGTTCAGCCACTCTGGCAAGCAGTATGGATAGACCTCAGAAGGCTAAATGTAGAACTCCCCTATGACCCAGCAAACCCACTTTTGGGTATTTATCCAAAAAAACACAAACAAAATCACAGTAAAGCCACCAGCACAACAATGTTCATTGCAGTGCAATTTGTCATAGCAAGAATCTGGAACCAACCCAGATGCCCCTCCGTAGAAGAATGGATCAGGAAAATGTGGTACATATACACAATGGAATTTTATGCCTCTATCAGAAAGAATGACATTGCCCCATTTTTAACGAAATGGAAGGACTTGGAAAAAATTATACTAAGTGAAGTGAGCCAGTCCCAAAGAAACATGGACTCTATGGTCTCCCTTATTGGGAATAATTAGCACAGGATTAGGCAAGTCACAGCAGAGGATCACAAGAGCCCAATAGCTATACCCTTATGATCACATAAGATGATGCTAAATGAAATGAACTCCATTTTATGGAAATTATTGTTATATCACAGTTTTAACTACTTTCAACATCCCATGTGTATCTGTAGTTTCTACTACTGATGATGTTCATGTATCACCTTCTTGTGATTGTATCTACACTATCTCTGTAATCTTATCTGAGTGAATGGGAAACAGTGTGTACTGGTATTAGAATTAGGAAATTCAAAGGGAATACCAAAATTGAGAGACAAAGGGTAAAATAAGAGAAACAACAACAACAGCAATACTTGCAAAACTGTTTGGTGTAAGTGAACTGAACACCTCAGGGGGGGAAAGGGGGAGGGGGGGGTTATGAGGGACAAGGTAACAAACAGTACAAGAAAAGTATCCAATGCCTAACGTATGAAACTGTAACCTCTCTGTATATCAGTTTTATAATAAAAACTTAAAAAAATAAAAGAAAAAATAAACCTTCAAAAATCAATGGCCTTTCTCTATGCTAACGACCTGAAGACCGCGGCTGAATTCAGGAACGCAATTCCCTTTGCAATAGCCCCCCAAAACATAAAATACTTAGGAATAACCTTAACCAAAGAAGTGAAAGACCTCTTTGAGGAGAACTTTAAAACCTTGAAAAATGAAATTAATTCAGAACTAAGGAAATGGAAAAACCTCCCATGCTCCTGGATTGGGAGGATTAATATAATCAAAATGGCAATATTGCCAAACGCTATCTACAAATTCAATGCAATACCCATTAATATCCCAACACCATTTTTTGATGAAATAGAGGAAGCAATCCAGAAATTCATATGGAACAATAAAAGACCTAGAATAGCAAAAAAAATCCTAAGCAGAAAGAACAGTGCTGGAGGAATTACAATACCCAACTTCAAGTTGTATTATAAAGGTATAGTAATAAAAAACAGCTTGGTACTGGCACTGGAACAGGCCTGAAAACCAATGGAACAGAATTGAAGACCTGGGAATGAACCCACAGAACTACTCCTACTTAATCTTTGATCAAGGGGCTAAAACAATAGTTTGGAAGAAAGATAGCCTCTTTAACAAATGGTGCTGGCAAAACTGGCTCAACACATGCAACAAACTAAAACTAGATCCTTACATATCACCCTGTACCAAAATCAATTCCAAATGGATTAAAGACCTCGAAATCAAAACAGACACCCTGAAAACACTAAAGGAAGGAGTAGGAGAAACACTTGGGCTCCTTGGCACAGGACGGAACTTCCTTAACAAAGACCCAGAAAGGCTACAAATCAAAGAAAGGTTGGACAAATGGGACTTCAACAAACTGCAGAGCTTCTGCACAGCAAAGGACATAGTTCGCAAGATAAACAGAAAGCCCACAGACTGGGAGAAGATCTTTACAGGCCATTCAACGTACAAAGGCCCCATATCTAAAATATATGCAGAACTAAAAAAATTACCTTCCTCCAAAACAAAACCGCAAAGAACCAATAGCCCGCTCATCAAGTGGGCTAAAGACTTACAAAGAGACTTCTCTGATGAGGAAATGAGAATGGCCAAGAGACATATGAAAAAGTGCTCTACATCACTGGCCATAAAGGAAATGCAAATCAAAACAACATTGAGATTACATCTCACCCCAGCAGGAATGTCATATATCAAGAAAGCTAACAATAACAATTGTTGGAGGGGATGTGGCCAAAAGGGAACTCTATTTCATTGTTGGTGGGAATGTAAACTGTTTCAGCCACTCTGGCAAGCAGTATGGAGATTCCTCAGAAGGCTAAATGTAGAACTCCCCTATGACCCAGCAACCCCACTTTTGGGTATCTATCCAAAAAACCACAAACAAAATCACAGTAAAGCCACCAGCACAACAATGTTCATTGCAGTGCAATTTGTCATAGCGAGAATCTGGAACCAACCCAGATGCCCCTCTGTAGACGAATGGATCAGGAAAATATGGTACATATACACAATGGAATTTTATGCCTCTATCAGAAAGAATGACATTGCCCCATTTGTAAGGAAATGGAAGGACTTGGAAAAAGTTATACTAAGTGAAGTGAGCCAGACCCAAAGAAACATGGACTCTATGGTCTCCCTTATTGGGAATAATTAGCACAGGTTTAGGCAAGTCACAGCAGAGGATCACAGGAGCCCAATAGCTATACCCTTATGAACACATAAGATGATGCTAAGTGAAATGAACTCCATGTTATGGAAACGATTGTTATATCACAGTTGTAACTACTTTCAACATCCCGTGTGTCTGTAGCTTCTACTATTGATGATATTCCTGTATCAGCTTCCTGTGATTGTATCTACACTATCTCTGTAATCTTATCTGAGTATATTGGAAACCGTGTATACTGGTATTAGAACTAGGAAATTGAAAGGGAATACCAAAATTGAGAGACACAGGATAAAAAAAGAGAAACAACTCCAAAAGCAATACTTGCAAAAATGTTTGGTGTAAATGAACTGTACACCTCAGGGGGGGAAAGGGTAAGGGGGAGGGGGGAGGGGGTTATGAGGGACACGTAACAAACAGTACAAGAAATGTATCCAATGCCTAACACATGAAACTGTAACCTCTCTGTAAATCAGGTTTATAATAAAAACTTAAAAAAATTTATGTGAACATGTTATAGTTTCATGTATAAACTTGTCTCAAAAATGTATTTTAATTATTATTTTCTCTCTCTCCCTCACTCTTCCTTTCTCTCTCTCTCCCACCTCCTCCAGGCTTCGGTGCTGTCCCTGGGCTCTTCAGCTCAAGGCTAGCACTGTACCACTTGAGCCATAGCACTACTTCCTGTTTTCTGTTGGATAATTGGAGATAAGAGTCTTACAGCCTTTCCTTCCCAGGCTGGCTTTGAACTGCTATTCTCAGATCTCTGTCTTCTGAGCAACTAGGATTACAGGCATGAGCTACCGGTGCCCTGCTACTATTTTTCTTTCAAGAAAAAATATCCTAATTTGCCTTAGAATGTCGATGTTTCATTGTCTAGATACACAATATTTTGTTATCACTGCAATTTAATTCTGCTTTATATTCCCTAATTTATTTGGTGGCACATGAGAAGAGGCCTATTTTGACCTATATATAGTCAGCTAGTTTCAGCCCTGAGACTGTATAGCATAGTATTTTTCTGATTGGTTTGATACATGTGATCCTTTAGTAGGTTCCAAAAATAAAAAAAAATATATTGCTAGTAATACAGAGTTTTGGTTAAGATTCAATAATTACTATAACAAGAGCAAGTTTTTTTTAAGTTTGCCACATAAATTAATGGAGTCTTTATGCAGTTGATGCTTATATTAGTAACTTACCTCCGCCATTTTTGAATTTCGTAGACAAGAATTTACTATTAAGATGTTGTACAGCAATTGCAAAAGCACAATTGTTTGCATTTTATTTTTAATTTGTTAGTGTTGGGGTTTTGCAGTCAGGCACTTGCAAACCGGTTCAAGTCATTATTTTCCTACCTATATGTCTTGTGTACTTGGGATTATAAACATGAGCCACTACATCAAGCATTTTAAAACCTGGAAATGATGCTATTTTCAGTAAATTAACCCACCATTCTGCTTTACATCTTAAACAACATGGAGTTCCTTTAATAATCTTTTTACCAGTGCTGGGTATTGAACCTATGTACTCATAAGGCAAATGTACTTATGCAAGTGTAGACACTGGGGTATAGCTTCAAACCTACAGCTCTTCTTTCTACCTTCAAAAGAATAATAGCTGGTTCTTTTTTTTTCCTTTTTTTTCTCTTTGGTTAATCATCTGTTGTCACTATTTTTTATTTTGGTACCCTGTGTCTTGTATATACGTTTATCTAATTTGGGGAAAAGAGGTGAATAAAAAAAGTGGTGAGACAAAGGACAAAATGTGAACAAATGTGACAGTGATACTCAAAAGATACTCACCATGTTTGAATAGAACTTTACAACTTGGGGGAAGAGGTGAAAGGGGAGGGAAAGTGGGAGGAGACAAGGGAGGGGTTAACAATGTTCAACAAGAAATGTACTCGTTGTGTTACTTATGTAACTGTAACCCCTCTGATATCACCCTTACAATAAAGTAAAATACTTTTAAAAAGTGTAATAGCCAAATCCAAAGAAATTTAGTATTTGTAGAAGTACATGAAATGTTATTCTTCCCTGGAATATACAGGTAAGAATAGAAATAGTGGCAGTGGTGTGCTGAAGACTTCCAGCACTTGCACAGAAAAATTAATCATCTACATCTCTTCCCAATTACATATCCAGTGATCACACATTGGTAGTTAAAAATCAGCCATGAATCCTAGTGCCAGTATGTCACACCTGCAACCTTAGCTACTTTGCGGGCTGAGATCTGAAAATACAAGTTCAAAGCCAGCCCAGGCAGGAAAACCTATGGTATTCATAGCAAAGCATCAAAAAAGTTGGAATTAGAGCTGTGGCTTAAGTAGTTAGAGCAGTAGCCTTGAGCAAAAACAATTCAGGGACAGCACTTAGGTCTTGAGTTTAAGCCTCAGGACTGGCAGGTGTGCATGAACATGCACACACACCCACACACCCACTCACACACAAATCAGCCATGGTTAGCTAGTGAAATGAAAATCAACAAATGTACAAATAAGGGCTTCCCCTTTATCAGCATGCTAGTGGTTAACCATTTACTAGCACTCAACTAAGGGCATAGGTAAACAGAAAATGAGGAAAGAGTATAGTGTTTGAAGTTAACTTGGAAGGATGAATTAAGCTTAATTTGGTTACTATTGAAAACAATGTATACCTGAAAGTGAATCTGTAATTGGAAGAAGTGAAACAATTTCACTGTATTTATGACTGATAAGTTCACCCTCACAAAATTTAAGTAGAATAGTTTATTTAGTAAGTAAATTTAATCTAGTGGATTCTTGAAATACTACTATTGAGTAGTTAAGGCATTTGCTAATAATTTACCTTATCCTAAATTCTACATATAACTTTATCAAAAAGACTAAAATGTAAACTAAAATGTAAATATCCTTAAATGATATGAAGCCAGCACTATCGGGTGTGTCTTTTACAAGAATTGACTTAAGGTGAGTGATAGTAGAGGATGTTAGTCAAGAGAGTTTTGGGTTTGTTTGTTTTTTGTCTTTTTGCTGGTCCTGGAGCTTGAACTCAGGGACTTCCCTGAGCTTCTTTTGCTCAAGGTAGCACTCTACCACTTGATCCACAGTGCCATGTCCTGCTTTTTCTGTTTATGTGGTACTGAGGAATCAAACCCAGGGCTTCATGCATACTAGGCAAGCACTCTACCCACTAAGCTACATTTTCAGCCCATGGTCATGAGAGTTTTAAATCTCAGATGGGCCTGGGAAGGACTGCATCAGGGGTCAATGGGAAAAATTAAAGCAAGACCTCAAATCAGTGGATTTGATATGGAGGCAACATCTCCAGCAAAAAGGGTAGCTACTAAAACAACACAGGAAAATATTATGGAACCAAAAATAATATTAACCACTATGGTCATATTAGAAAATGTACACTTAGGGACTTATATTGTGAATCATGTAGATGTGTAAAAACGTGATATCTGGGCTTCACTGAAATACTTAGCAAAACAAAAAGGTTTCCTCTGGATCTTTCCAGGATTTTTTATTTCTGTGATGAACACCATTGAAATTTTGGAGGGAATTGCATTGAATCTGTGAGTTCCATTGTTAATACAATTACTTAACATTATGAATTCTGTCAATTCATCAATATAGAGGTCTTTTTATTTTCTAAAGCTTTGTTCAACTTCCTTGTTCAGTGTTTTATAGTTTTTATCATAGAGATCTTTTGCCTCATTGATTAGATTTATTATTTTATCTATTTTGAAGGGATTATATTCATTACTTCTTCCTTGATATGTCATATATGTTCATTAATGATGCACCCAAAACTATGAATTTTTGTATTTTCCTTCCTCATCTTACTTTTCTTAAAGTGTTTTTTGGTAGAATCTTTGGGGTCTTTTAAGTAGATTATATTATCTGTAAACAGGGATGACTGTCTTTCATATCTGTGTCCATATGTCTCACCTTGCACAAAATGCAATTCTAAATGAATCAAAGAGCTTGATTAAATACCCTAATCTTTCAAACTACTACAATTAAATTTAAGAAAAACATTTCAGCATATAGGCATAGGTAATAAATTAATGAATAGGCCTGAAACTGCTCAGGAAATAAAAACAAAACCAATAGGATTGCAACAGATCAAAAACTTTCTGAGTAGTGAAGAAAACAGTTGTCAGAGTAAAAAAACACCCTAAAAATGAAAGAAATCTTGGCCAGCTATTCATCTGACAAATGACTAACATCCAGAATACATAAAGAAAATAAAACATCAAGAGAATAAAAAATCCAGTCAACTAATGGGCACATAAATTAACAGACCATCTTCAAAAGAATGGTTAATAAACATCTGAAAAAATATTCATCATCCTTAGTGTAAAGGAAATGCTTATGAAGACAATGTTGAAATTCCACCTTATCCCACTCAGGATAACTACTATCAAGCAAACAAATACTGATGAGGCTGTGAGGAAAAAATCAATATTTATACATAGTTGGTGGGAATGTCTATTAATGTATCAACTATGGAAGTGAGTATAGAAATTTGAAAAAATCAAAACAACTAAAAGCTAGATAAATAATTTTAAAGAGTGATTGAATTACTTGTAAATTATTCATTTTCAAAGTTCACATTCTATTTATGAAGACTCTACATCTGAATTACATCACCATCTGAATTACATCATATATAAAAATATGATATTTACCTGTCACAGTGTTATAACGAGTAATACAGCTTATAAAAAGGGGAAATTCAAAACTTTTATTAGCTCTTCATATGTCAAAGAATGTATGTCTCATATGTCAAAGAGAGTATACCATAAATGTCAAAGAACTTGGAGAAGTTAAAGGCAATTTATGTGAAGTAATGAATGAAGTTCCAAATCCATAAATATATACAAAGGCAGGAAGTATTGGGAGGGATTATAAACCCTATCCAGTATCCTGTTGCTGAGACATTACAAATAACCCAAGGGTCGTGAAGTTTTATCTTAAGAGTAGTTCACCCTAGTAATGCAAAATTTCATAACTATTGGATAGGACTAAGTTTAGTTATACATGCTGCTCAGAGGAATTAAATGCTTATGCTTATCCACCACCACAGTACCACCCACTCACCCCCTGCATTATATGCCCTAGGAAGAGAAATAATGATAGTGATTAAGACAAACAAAGTTGAGTACCCAAAGACATATAATTAGGCATATAAGTAGTTTCATAGTGTGGAGCTTTTATCAAATTAAATAAAGGAAATATAAAAGGCACTGGGATGGTACACTATTTCTCTTCCAAAGAGGTA
This sequence comes from Perognathus longimembris pacificus, assembly GCF_023159225.1. Classification (NCBI taxonomy): domain Eukaryota; kingdom Metazoa; phylum Chordata; class Mammalia; order Rodentia; family Heteromyidae; genus Perognathus; species Perognathus longimembris. The sequence continues at coordinate 52,224,001 of NC_063188.1, read as the reverse complement.
GATGTAGTAAGACAGGCGTGGGAAACATTATGGCAAAGTAAACCACTGGGAAAAACTGAGGTGGGCAGATCGAATTTTTTTTCTGCTAAAGCTAGAGTGTAGTTCAGTGTCAGATGGCTTGCCTAGCATATAGAAGGTTCCAAGTTTTGTTCGCAAGCAAAACAAAAGCACATGTATGAGCATGCACACACACACACACACACACACACACACACACACACACACACACAATATCTGTTGCGAGAGGGCTGAGGCAAAGAGAGGCCCAGTAGGAAGACTCCAGGATTCTATTTAATCTGGGCTGTGGGATGAAAAGAAGAAGACCATGAGATTCATGCATGGCTTGGCCTGTTTTATTAGGGCATACTTTCTACAAATATAATTTGAATATTACAGACATAATATTCAGTGTACATATGTGAAAATGAAACTAAGAAAATTAAGGAGATGGGTAGGCTTGGGAGAAATGAAGGAGAATGCATCGATGATAATGCGTTATACTCATAAACTGACATGGTGAATTAAAACTCTTTTGTTAAACTACTTAAGGATAATTAAAAATAAATTATTAATAAAATAATTTAGATACTCATTGAATATGAATTTGTGCAACTTTAGTTTGGGAAATCATGATCATAACTATGAAATTTGTCTCACTATAGTATCAAGAAATGTTGAAGAAATAATACCATACTTTTAAATGTGCAGTTGTGTTCTATTTGGCAATATAAATTGTGTTTATTCTTTTTGTACATTTTGTTAAAAAAATTAAATTCTCAATCAAATATTTGTTTCAAAACTTTAAAAGTAACAGGGCTGGGGATATAGCCTAGTGGCAAGAGTGCCTGCCTCGGATACACGAGGCCCTAGGTTCGATTCCCCAGCACCACATATGCAGAAAACGGCCAGAAGCGGCGCTGTGGCTCAAGTGGCAGAGTGCTAGCCTTGAGCGGGAAGAAGCCAGGGACAGTGCTCAGGCCCTGAGTCCAAGGCCCAGGACTGGCCAAAAAAAAACTTTAAAAGTAAAAAACTTTAAAAGTAAAAAAACTTTAAAAGAAATGATAAAGTAGTTAGTATTTACCAGGAGAAATTAAAGTGAGTGAAAATGTAGAGATACAAGAAGAGCACAGGAGTTGCTTTGGCAATCTTTGAAAAATAAAATTCTATTACTGGTGATCTCACACTGTAGATAATTAGAGGTGCACTATCTTTTGTGTCAGTCTTTGATCTTGAATTTGGAGTCTGGCCACTGTCTCTAAGCTGTATTTGCTCATGCTTGTGCTCTAACACTTGGGCTCCATATGCACTTCCAGCTTTTTGGGTGCTTTATTGGATATAAAAGTCTCATGAACTTCCCTGCTTGGGCTGGCTATGAAACATGATCTCAGATCTCAGCCTCCTTATTAGCTAGGATTATATGAGTAACCCATTGGCACCTGACACAAGTACATTATTTTTGTAATTCAAATATATCTTGCCTGAATCATGCAGAAAACCTGAGCGCTGAGTTTAGTTGAACATGGTAACACATTCATAAGGTCCCTAGTCACCCATATGTGGGAAAAATCTCTCTGACTGAAGTCAACTTTATTCTCATGGTTAATTATTAAAGGACAACCAATGGCATACAGACAATCAAGTATATGAAGAACCTAGGTACCACACAGAAAAACTCAGTAGGAACAACAACAGATATCAAACAGGTCAGCTAATAGAATTGTCAGAAATGTATTGTAAAGCAAATATACTTCTAGGTTTAGAGCATTCAAAGAGCATTGTCATAAATTTAGAGGAAACTAACTTGGTCAAGCATTTCTCAGAAAATCATATTTAGCACGATATAGGAAAGTAAAACTAATAAAAGTTCAAAAATATTTAAATGGAATGGTGGGTAAATACAATATAATACTCAATTACATATGTAAAGAAGAAGCAAGGAAATTTGAGGGGATGGATGGGATTTGAAAAGATCGAAGAGAACAATGGAATGGGTGACAGTGATAAAGTTGCATTACACTCGTAAACTGACATGTTAAATAAAAACCCTTTTGCAATTCAAGACAATAAGAAATAAATTTAAAATACAAAAAGAGGAATTGGAAATAACTGAAGAAAATGTATAAACAGGAATCGAATAGAGATCAGAAAATGAGTATGATATTAGCACAGAAAACTGGAAATGTTGAATGCCTTCAAGAGACATAGGAAGAATGGAAAAAAAATGTTAAAGCCCAATATGAGCTTATAGTTACAGAGGAAAGGAAGAGACAGGATGATGAAGAACTATTACAGTGATATGATTACAAATTTTCCAGTAACAGTAGAGAACACTAAAGATTTAAAAATCTTAAAGAATGAAAAAAGGGAAATTAAAAAAATCCACATATAGACATAGGAAAAGGTCTTAGGGCTAATAGTGTGACTCAAATGATAAAATGCCTGCCAGGCAGGCATAATGCCCTGTGTTCAAATTCCAATAATGCCAAAAAATACTAATAAAAGAAAAAAAGAAAGGAAGACAAACAAAAGCAGAGTCTTATAGAAAAAGAAAAGCTTTAATAATAGTCTAGAAAGAGGTATTATCTTCACAGGAATGGTAAGTGAACAGACATCTAAACTCCTGCTGGCAGCAAGGAAGTCAAAAGACAAAAGAATTAATTTGCTCATTGTTTTGAACAAAGAAAATTCTACCAATTTAAGTTCTACATCCTTTGAAAATATAGATTTCTTAACTATATTATATGAAAATATTTTTAAACAAAATTAAGATGGAAACAACACTTGAAAACAATGAAAAACCAGAAAACATGTGGGTAAATCTAAGCAAATATTTAGGAGATAAAACTAAAATCATCCTGTTAGGGGGTATTCAACTTCTTTTAACACTATTTTTCATTAAAAATGGGCCAAGTTTTACAGGAGCAGTGGGCAGAGAGTACGGAGATAGTGTACAAGTGTCTGTAATTATCCTGACTACAATTGCATTTATAGACCAATTCAAGAAGTAATAATATATTTAAATTAATGTTTTTCAGTATTTAAATGTATAGTTTTATTAGTTTTCTATTTTAAGATTCTTCATATAAGCAAGATTATGCAGCATTTATTTTTGGGTGCTAGATAATTACAGTAAAAATGACTTCCATTCCTTTTGTTAAGTTCCCATGAGTGGTATAGTAGGAAAATATGTACGTATATTCTTAATGTTTGGAGGAACTCCCAGTCTTCTTTTCATAATGGATGCATTAATGTAAATTCATACAGTGTATAAAGGATTAGAATTTCCCAAATCCTTCTTGTTTGTTTTCTTGATGATGGCATTCTGACAGATGGCATTTGGTAAGATGAAATCTCAATTTCAGTGCATTTTCCATAAGGGAAAAAAATACCTGGGCTTTTCAAAGTCAAAATTGACAAACAAATTACTAGAATTAATAAATAACCTTAGTATATTCTGATTTCAAAAACCTATGATTCTTTTATATAGCAACACCAAACAGTGAAAATAATGTTAACATGTCTTTGTGTACACACAGAATCACAACATACAGTCACATACACACGTACAAGAATAAATATTCTGACCACCTATGGAACACTCCTGTAATCCTAGGAGGCTGGATTTGATGGGTCACATGACAGTCATTGCCAATTACCAAACAAAATCTAGAAGGGGAGCTGTGCCTCAAGTGCTAGAGAGCTAGCCTAAAGTGATAAAGCACCAGCCTTAAGCAAAAAACCTATGGTTCAGCAATAAGCCATGAGTTCAACACCCAGTACCAGCATACACACATACAAGGAATAAATCTAAGGTAACACATGCAAACCTGCCTTTTGAAAGAAAAAGTCTTATTTTATATTTTTGAGAAGTTAAAATGCAAAAACACTAATGTATTACATTTAAATACTGAAAAACGTTAATTTAAATATATTATTACTTCTTGAATTGGTCTATAAATGCAATGTAGTTACAGGCTTTTTTTTCATGTTTTTAGAAAGTTAAGAAGCTAATTTTGAATGCTTCATGGAAGTAAAGTTTATAAGGAATAGCGAAGACTTTTTTTTTTTTTTTTTTTTTTTTTTTTGCCAGTCCTGGGCCTTGGACTCAGGGCCTGAGCACTGTCCCTGGCTTGTTTTTTGCTCAAGGCTAGCACTCTGCCACTTGAGCCACAGCGCCACTTCTGGCCATTTTCTTTATATGTGGTACTGGGGAATCGAACCCAGGGCTTCATGTATACGAGGCAAGCACTCTTGCCACTAGGCTATATCCCCAGCCCCTAGCGAAGACATTTTTGAAGAAGAGAATGAAAGAAAATTGTTCTACTAGTCATCACAATCTATTTTAAAACTATGGTAACTAAAACCTATAGTAGTAATTAGTACTGCCTGGATTGATGCATAAACTAGGATAGAAAACAGAAAAGAAACAGTACTATGACTTCATGGATATGGCAGAAGTGATTTTATAGATTAGTGACTATTCAAAAAAATGTTTCTGAGACATGAGATATCAATTGGGGAAGAACAGCCAACCTCTGTCTCATATCACACTAAAATATCTACTTGTAAGAGGAAAAAGAATAACCTTCTCAAAGGCAATATAAGTATTTCTTACAGATGTCAACACAGAGAGGATCCTCTTAACCAAGACACAAAACTTGTATGATGCACTGAAAGATGTTTAGAAGGAAATTTACAGCTATAAGTGGATGCAGTAAAAAGGAAACTGATTTACAATCAACAACTTACCTGTATACTTTTATATCTTCAGGAAGAATAAAAGATAAATAGCATCAACACACTTTTAGCCTCAATTACAGGCCTATACAGAAAGATGGAGATAGAGACTCAAGTTATCAAATCGGAGGTGAAAAAAGATTACTGCTTATTTTATAGGAGAAGAAAGAATTACAAAAGACCATTGTGCACAGGGTAAAAAAAGACAAACAACTACAAAAGCAATACTTACAAAACTGTTTGGTGTAAGTGAACTGAACACCTCATGGGGGGAAAGGGAAAAGGGGAGGAGGGAGGAGGGTATGAGGGACAAGGTAACAAACAGTACAAGAAATGTATCCAATGCCTAACGTATGAAACTGTAACCGCTCTCTACATCAGTTTGATAATAAAAATTTGAAAAAAAAAGACCATTGTGAATATTTTTATGCCAATACATTGGGCAACATGTATGAAAATGAATAAATTATCAATAACTCAAAAGAAATGGAATTATAACTAGTAAGGGGAATGAAACAATCATTAAAGACTTAACAACAAAGCAAGCCCAGAACAAGATGGCATCACTGGTATAATCTACCCAATATTTAAAGAAGAATAAAAAGAAATCCATCTCAAATTCTTCCAGAAGAATACAGGGTGTGGGGGGGATATTTCCAGAAAAAAAATCATACAATAATAAGACTGCATATGGATAGTTTTACGAAATTGATATTTTTGTGAAAAATGCCTCAAAGAAATTTAGCAAATTAAATTCAACCTCATATTAAAAGGAATGAGTGACATGATCAAGTGAGATTAATTCCTAGAATGCATGAATGATACAATGTAATATATGATATTTATAAAATTAAGAGGAAAATTGAGGCCCTCAAATGATGAAGAAAAATCATTTGATAAAGTCCAACATCCTTTCTTGACAGAACAGTTTTCAATATACTAATAATAATAGAAGAAAACTTTTTCAAGATGATGCAAGCTATCCACATATGACAAACCCACAGCCAAAAACATATTCAGTGGCAGAGGATTGAAAACTTCCCACTAAGAGCAAAGAATAGGACAAGGGAACACACACTATCGCATATAAATTTTGAAGTTTTAGCCAGAGAAATTATGTAAGAAAAATCAATAAAGGACATATAATTTATAAAGTAAGGAGATGTCTATTTGTAGATGACATAATCTTATGTGTTGAAAACAAAAAAAAATCCCCCAAACTGTTAGATCTAATAAAATAAAAATCAGCAAAGTTGCAAAAAAAGGAAATCTGTTGAATGCCTATGTATCACCAATATATTTCATAAAAATAAATTATGAAAACAATTAAACTTATGGTTGCACTGAAAAGAATAAGATATTTAGAAAAATGTTAACCAAGGAAAGTGTTTGTACATTGAAAATGAACAAAGATGTAATATGCATATTTATCTATCTACTGTCTATGAATGAAATGGAATATTATTCAGCCTTAACAAGAAAGGAAAATATTGACATATAGTACAAGTTTGCATCTCAAAGTGCTAGGGTAGGGGTGAAATAGAATATGGAGGCATACTTTTATGTGTAAACAATTTAGATCTGGGATGGTGAAAATTTTCTAATAACAAATATTTTGATACTGATAAATTGTGAATATGACACCAAAATTTACATGTAAAATTGGTAAAATGTTAAATTTTATGATGTGTACAGTATAGCATCATAAAATTTAGTTCATGATAATGATGGAGAATAATTACTAGATTACCATCATTTTTCTCAGAAAATATTACCTTTGATAAAAGGTATAATAACTAACTAGAAAAACTGAAAGAACACATGTTTGTTATTTAATACTAATTTGCATTTATCATAATTTCTAAAGATCCTGCCAGTGTGAACTGTGAACTGAGTTTTCATAAAACATCAATGTCAAATAAGCCTACTATGAATTCTATAAAATTAAGGAATGTGCATAAAAACATTAATGAAATATCAGACCATATACATGACATTGTCAAAAATAGAAGCACGAAAATGGCGTTTGATAGAGAAGATATAAGGCATCAAGGACTCTCATACATTAATGGCAAGAAAGTAAGGTAATACAGATAATTAATGAAAAATTTTGACAGCATTCAAAAATCAACTGCTCAATAGGAAGACACAGGGGTGGATAACTTCAATTGTACAAATGATTCTTCCTTAACTTCAAGGACCTATGTTAGAATGTAATATTATTTCCAATCATTTTCCTAATGTATTTTATTGCTTAAAAGTGACAAGGTATCATATGAATATTTTATTTCAAATAATATCTTGTCTTCAAATATGACTAAGCTTCAGTTATTCAAACAATTTCTCTGGGGGGAAAGGAAGATAGATATATATTATCCAAAAACATTTCAGCTCTCATCTCAATTTCAGTCATTAGAAGTAAAGCCAGCATAGTTTCTCAATCCTCAGTGTCAATAACTTTTCAGGATAAGTGATTTTCTATTTCCCTTGCAATTTCAGACATAGTACTTAAATAATTTACAATATACTAATCCAATTCAGGTGTTCTGACACAATCTGTAATCCCAGTATATATATATATATGTATGTATGTATATAATCAATATATCAAATCATTAAAGAAGCACTAATACTAAACCCGATGGTAAATATCTATCATTAAATCCTACTTTTTAGCTTTTGAAAGAAGGATGAACTGTGTATTAGATAATATGCCAAGTAAAGTGAACCTTGTTTGAATGAATCAAGAAACCATTCAGGGAAAGAAATCCCTGATTATTTCAGGTAGGTTTAATTACTTGCTATATCAAAATCTAAATATCTGGACAAAGTACTAACACTTTATTTGTAGTTCTGCTAAGGAAGCCTGTATTAATTTAAGTTCTCAAGACTCTTGAGCCTTAATGTAGGCTAAGTTCTTTTATATTAGGTTTATTAATTTATTTTTATTTAACATTCATTTTTAATCAGAGGGGATTTTATTGAGAGGTTTCTGTACGTGTGCACAATGCACTTTGAATAAATCTGCCACCTCTGCCTCATTAACATTTCTTCTATCCCTTCTTCTTTTTCAAATACTGGTTTGTAGATCAAGAACCGGTATACATAAGAAAATGTTTCAAATTCACATACAATAATTATATATAATACAAAATATATATTGTAATACATTATACATGATTATATAAATACAGAAATCATAGAAACATATTTACATAATATAGAGCTTTATATAATTCCCTCATAGGGGAATAATATGGTCATGCATATGGCTATATATCTGTATATATATCATATTATATATAATATATAACATATTATATACTATATATTATATAACCTGTCATAAATAATATATAATTATATATTATATAATGAATATATAGGAATAAAATACAATATATAATATAATCATTGTAAATAAGATAATATCTAATATATTATAATATATAATACGTTATATAATATATAATCATATATTACATATAGTCTGCAAGTAAATTTCTATATTTCTGTAATTTCTATGCTTATATAATCATATATAATTCCCTTATAGGGGAATGATATGAGGCCATGTCTGTGGAATCAGTCCCTAGCACTAGGGTGGATAGACCCAATCAAACATTAGGACAAGAAACCAAAATTGAAAGTATCAATTCATAGTTTAGGAGCTAAACTCTCACAATAAAATGTACAACAGTAAGAGGGAAAATGAGGAAACATTGGTCAAATGGTACAAACTTTCAATTGTAAGCTGAATACGTTCTAGTGATCTAATATATTCCATATTTATAGTACTTAAATGATGTCTTGTTTTATGAGAATCAAGACAACAGATATTAAGCATCTTCACTACACACAGAAAATGTAACTGTGGGTGGTTACATTTGTATTCATTTGATTGTCATGAGTACATGATGTGTGTGTATGTGTAATAATTACACCACACATATATTAAAAAATGATCCTTATTTGTCTGTTTTGTTGTTGTTGTTGTTGCTATTGTTGTTTTGCAAGTCCTAGGGTGGGAGCACTGTCCCTGGCTTCCTTTTTTTTTTTAAAGTCTCCAAGCTCAAAGCATCACTTTTATTCTTTCAGCATATAGCATTCTGATTATATATATATATGTATATATGTGTGTGTGTATCTTTTTAAATATAATTACTTATTTATTGTCAAAGTACTGTACAGAAGGGTTACAGTTTCTTACGTTAGGCCATGGGTACATTTCTTGTACTATTTGTTACCTCTTCCCTCATCCCCTGTCCCACCTCCCCCTTGCCCTCTCCCCCCATGAGTTGTTCAGTTGGTTTACACCAAATGGTTTTGCAAGTATTGCTTTTGGAGTCATTTGTCTTTTTACCTTTTGTCTATCGATTTTGATATTCCCTTTCACTTCCTAGTATTAATACCAGTATATACACTATCCAGGGTACTCAGATGAGATACAGTGATAGCGCGGGGACCACCACAGGAAGGGGATACAAGAGGATCATCAAGGAAAGAAGCTATGGTTTCACATGGCATGGTGAAAGTGATTACAACAGTGATGTAACAGTCGTTTCCACAACATGGAGTTCATTTCACTTGGCATCATCTTATGTGTTCATAAGGGCATAGCTATTGGGCTCTTGTGATCCTCTGCTGTGACTAGCCTAAACCTGTGCTAATTATTCCCTATGAGGGAAATCATAGAGTCCATGTTTCTTTGGGTCTGGCTCACCTCGCTTAGTATAAGTTTTTCCAAGTTCTTCCATTTCCTTAAGAATGAGGCAATGTCATTCTTTCTGATAGAGGCATACAATTCTATTGCATATATGTACCACATTTTCTTGATCCATTCGTCTACTGAGGGGCATCTGGATTGGTTCCACATTTTAGCTATGACAAATTGTGCTGCGATGAATATTGTGATGGTGGCTTTAGAGTGTTCTTCTTTGTAGTCTTTTTGGTAGATGCCCAAAAGTGGGGCTGCTGGGTCATAGGGGAGTTCTATGTTTAGCCTTCTGAAGAATCTCCATACTGCTTGCCAGAGTGGCTGAACCAGTTTACATTCCCACCAACAATGAAGTAGGGTTCCCTTTTGGCCACATCCCCTCCAACATTTGTTATTGTAAGTTTTCTTGATAATGGACATTCTTACTGGGAGGAGGTGGAATCTCTGTCCCTGGCTTCTTTTGGCTCAAGGATAGCACTCTACTACTTGAGCCACAGTGCCACTTCTGGCTTTTTCTATGTATGTGGTGCTGAGGAATTGAACTCAGGGCTTCATGTATACGTGGCAAGCACTTTACCACTAGGCCACATTCCCAGACCCCTTATTTGTCAGTTGCATAATTAAACAGTGAAATATTTATAATCCATCTTATCTTAGTCAGCAAAATAAATGTCAAGAAAACCAACAGCCACAAATACTGATGAGGATGCAGGCAAAGCAGGAACCCTTATATAGTGGGAATGTTAACTAGTGTAGTCAGTTGCTTATGTTTATAGAATTAAGAATGCATAATCTAACCCTTGTATATTCTAGCAAGCAGGAGGTTGAGATTTGGATGATTGAGGTTCAACATAAGCCCAGGTAGAAATATCTGTGCGACTCCATTTCTAATTAATCAGCAAAAAGCCAGGTTGGAGGCATGGCTTAAGTGCTGGAGTGCCAGACATGAGAAAGAAAACCAAGTGAGACTTCAGTCCATGCCCTGGTCCTGGAAAAAATTAAATCTATGAGAGTTTTTTTTTTTTTTTTTTTTTTTTTTTTGCCAGTCCTGGGCCTTGGACTCAGGGCCTGAGCACCGTCCCTGGCTTCTTTTTTGCTCAAGGCTAGCACTCTGCCACTTGAGCCACAGTGCCACTTCTGGCCATTTTCTGTATATGTGGTGTTGGGGAATTGAACCCAGGGCCTCATGTATAGGAGGCAAGCATTCTTGCCACTAGGCCATATTTCCAGTCCCTGGACAAAATTAAAAACAACAGAACTTCCATATACTCCAATCATACCACTTTAAGGTATATACCCTATAAGATCAATTTCATTTTATCATTGGAATATTAGCAAATCCTTGTTTATCATGCTATTTCAGTAGTCTGTTTTGGAATCTGCATTATACTGACATTGCATGTTACAAAACTTCACTTGAAATAAAATGAAATTTTATTTTAAACAAGTTAGATTTGAGTAACAGACTCAAAGGTTGTGTTCATTTTTAAAGCTTTGAATATATGTTGACAAATTTCTCTCATGAAGAATTTATCAGTCAACAATATCACCTGTGGGACAAGTTTCTTTCACCTCATGTTTTCCAGTGTTGCCTATTATTAGAAGTATCTTCACTGATATATATTACAAATTTATTCATTTTGATTTTTTTGATCATTTGTAGGTTCAAATTTTATACCTAATTTTTACAGTTATTTGTGAATTGGTTTTATGATAAGATATAGGAATGAAAATTATTCTACAAGTAGTTGTTGTAAGACCATTTGTTTTCTCCATACAAAGTTTAACAGTTTAAATTATTTACACTTGCAGCCCCATACTCTTCTTTTGTTTTTATGGTTTTATTTTAACCTTACATTAACTTTGTGAAGTTGGCATCACATTCCTATATTAGATAGGGTTAAACAGAGTGTTGGCCAAGGCTGGAAATCAAGTGGTTTGACTTTTTGTGCTCAAGGCTAGCACTCTACCACTTGAGCCCCAGATTTTTCTGAGTATTTTATTGGTGATAAGAGTCTCCTGGTAGCTTTGAACTGTGATCCTCGGATCTCAGCCTCAAGAGTAGCTATGATTACAGGTTTGAGCCACCTGCACCCAATGCCAAATTACTTTTGTTTCATCATTACCAAAAAGGATGGGATTCTTAGACAAATATTTGGAATACACCAAATTTCAGGCTATTTACAGATTTATGGTTTTATTAGGTTCCATACATAGTTTGATACTTTAAATCATTAAAATAAGCATGACCCAGGTGGCTCATACTTGTAATCCTAGCTACTGAGGAAGCTGACATCTGAACATCAATGGCTCAAAGCCAGTCAGTGCAAGTAAGAAAGTCCATTAAACTCTTATTTTCAATTAACCAGCAAAAAGCTGGAAGAGGAGCTGTGGATCAAATGGTTGAGTTAGATTTGAGTAGAAGCAGCTCAGGAACAGTGCCCAGGGTCCTCAGTGTAAGCCCCAGGACCAAACACACACACACACACACACACACACACACACACACTCATTAAAATGCTTTTTTTTTTACTAGTCTTGGTAATCATATATGCAGTACCAAAATATACAATACACAATGTTGTTGGTTGGGACTTTGATGGGTATGGCACTGAGTTTGTAAATTGCTTTGGGCAGTATTGCCATTTTTGCGATGTTAATTCTTCCAATCCAGGAGCATGGAAGGTTTTTCCATTTCCTTAAATCTGTTTCAATTTCTTTTTTCATATTTTTTAGGTTTTCACCAAAGAAGTTTTTGTTGGTTAATTTCTAGGTATTTTTGAGGCTATTAAAAATGAAGTTTCTTTCCAGATTTCAGTCTCATTCTTTTCATTGCTGGCACACAGAAAGGCTACTGATATTTGTGGGTTGATTTTATACTCTGCTACTTTGCCAAAATTTTGAATCAGCTTAAGTTACATGGGGGAGCAATCTACGGAGTTCTTTAAATGCAGGATCATGTTATCTGCAGAGGGATAGCTTTACTTCTTCCCTATTTGGATCCCATTTATGTTTTTCTCTTGCCTTATTGCTCTTGCTAGGAATTCCAGTACTACATTGAAGAGGAGCAGAGAGAGTGGACATCCTTGTCTCATTCCTAATTTTAGAGGAAGTGGTTTTACATTTTCACCATTAAATGTAACACATAGTGAGACCAAAGGACAATATTCATAGGAGGGGATCACAAAGGTGCAATAGCTGTGGATTTCTGATCATATAAAATAATACTTATGGAAATGAACTCCATAAAATGAAACAAGAGGTTTTTATCTTTGTTGCTGTTTTTATTTTTCTCTTGTCTTGTTTATCTGTCTTTGGGAGGGTAAAGGGAGCAAAAATGATGAGACAAAGGGTGAACAAATACAGCAGGGGTACTCATTAGACACTATGTTGAAAATGAATTAAACAACTTGTGGGTGGGGAAGGGAGGGAGAAACTGTGAGAGCAAGAGAAGGGATGACATTATTCAAAAAGGAATGTACTGTTTATCTGACTTATGTAACCATAATCCCTCTGTACATCACCTTTACAATAATAATTTTTAAAAGTTGAAGAGAACTTTAGTTCATATATAATGTATATATATATAAAGCTCAATCTTCAGTTCTATATAATTAACTGTCAGTTTAAAATATTTTATTATTGTTAAGTTGTACGGAGAGCTATCCTTCAACAAAGCAGTGTATAAAGAGTATGCTTCTTGAAGAACTATTGATTTTCAGGGTACTCTTTTGCCTTTAGAGCTTTTTTAGCCAATTTCACCTTTCTTAAACACTGATATTTTACTATCCAGTGAATACAAAAAGATACACTGTACACTGGCACTGTTTCTAGTATCTCATGTTCATACATTTAAATAGCCATTGGTTTTGAGAAGATGATGCTAGGGAAGGATATTATCCAGTTGTATGTTGTGTAGCTGTCACTTGAAATCTCTGCTACCATTTTTGTGCTTTTGATGGCTAATGCAGAGTTCACAAGAAATTAGTCTTTAAATCAAGAGATTTTTATTTTATGAAATAACACCTTTTTACCTAAGATATCTAGGCCTGGAGTCTAAGGATCATATAGTTATAATGATTTTGTTTTCCAAACTGATTCACAATAAGACTACTATCATCACAAAATGTATTGCCATGGTCATTGCAGCACAGAGGTCTGCCAAAGAAAATTCAATTGCCAATTCCTGCCTGCTCTCCTAGCAGCATGACACTTTCCTTGGGTTCTCACTTCTGCGTGAAGGCAACAGATCCAGACTTAAATTCTTATATAAAACACAGTGAGGTTTTTCACATTTACTAACACTCTTCTTTACTAATTCCCCTTTCCACTCCTCCCCTAAAAGGCAAAAAAGCATTTCATTACACCCACCACCACCACCAGCATAATTCTGCCAGCTATTTTATTTAATATAAGCTCTCTCTAGGGGTTTATATTTCAACCCTATACATGTCTGCAAACTTAACTCAGAAGATTAACTCAAAACTTAGAATAAAAGTCACTTTTAAGTAATAGGTCCACTTACATGTAAAAACAGTTTGAAGATATATTTTTTTTGTTCAAATGAGATCAATTAGAGGGATGTAAAGGCTTTGTGGTGCACACTTGCAATCTCAACTCCCCAAGATGAGAATATCAGTAGAGTATAGATTTGAGGCCAGCCTGCACAAAAAGTTAATGTGATTCCCATCTCAAAAAATAAGCTGGGTTTTGTAGCATATATCTCTAACACCAGCTATCTGGTAGGCATAGGTAGATTTCATGTCTATAGGTCTTTCTTTGTGCCCAAATCTATTCATAAAATAGTTGTCTTTACTGAGACCTTGAGTCCCCATTTACTCTTTACTCACTTTCACACAATTAAGTAGCTAGCAAGTCCTTTTGATCTTGCCTTTGCAATCCTTCTTATGTATCTGTCAATTTATTTAATAGGATCCCCAGCACATTTGGTCACATTTGTAATCCTAGCTACTTTAGGATGTAGAGATGAGGAAGACTGTGGTTCAAAACCAGCCTGGACAAAAATTTCAAGGGACTCCATTTCATCCAATATAAAATTGTGTATGCTGGTGTGTGACTGCCATCCCACCTATAGAGGAAGCATAAAGAGGGTGAATTTAAGTCAAGGTCTACCAGGGCAAAAAATAGAATCTATTTGAAAAATAGCAAAAACAAAAAGGGCAGGGGCCCTGGCTTAAGTGGTAGTGCATCTGCCTAATAAGCATGAAGCAATGAGTTCAAACCCTAGTATGGCAATGTAAAAAAAAAATGTTCACTTTACTGTAGTTTAGATCATCAGTATTTCTCACCGGTACTATTACACTGTTCAAAAAATAACCCTGCTTTTCATGCTATTAATTTTGCTGCACCACAATATAGTGCCCACACTGCTGGTAGAGAAAGATAAACCTATCTGAAAAGATGGCTCCACTTAGAGTACTTGGATACTCAGGTTTTTTTATTTCCTACAACACAAAAGCCCACACTCTAATTCTCAATGCTTTCAGCATAGAAAGTCCTCCAAAATCTATTCTTAGTCCACTGTTTAGTTTCCTGTTTATGTTCTCCTTTTGAATTCCCACACATCTTGTATTAAGTAATATCATACATCACATCAAAATTAAATAATAGCACACCTTCTGTGAAACCTTACCTAAGCCCTTCACTGCAGAAGTGTTGCCTTCTAGATTGTTCCTGTTCTATTGTGCTCTCATAGCACCTTGTACCTCTGACAATGTTTGGGAATGTAAGTTCTTTTCTTTGGTCATCAACACAGTAAACTGTGTCCCAATCCATTTTCTGTGAAATCCTACTTTTGGTATTTGAGATTGTCTAACACACAAAAGGTTAAGTCCTGTAGAGTTTATAAGCTATATCTTATTTATCTAAAGGAAATTAAAATAATCAAAGATACATTTACAGAACTGTAATTGAATATTGGATTGTAGGTTTCACATAAGAAATGTGAAGAAAAGTTTGCATTCTTAGGTTTATAATTACTCACATCTGCTTTGTGATAGTTTGTGCATATGCATTTCTTCCTCACCAGCTTGCAAACTCCTGTTGGAAAGGTAATATATCTTGTTTATCTGATCATAGGGTGCAGTTCTCTTTATACTAAAAAATCTTGCATAACTACCTTTTTTAATTGTTTAAAAGAATTTTAAAATAAAATTCAATGAATAATGATTAACCCCAAATCAGATATGATTTTTAACATACACATATGCACACATTACTGTTCATCTTTCAAGAAACATACTTATTCAGGAAAGGAATGCACACATGAAATACAGGATTAATCCAAATTGGAATGATAGTTGGATCACTCCGTATTTGGATTGCCCAGTCATCCATTCTCTTCCATTAACTAAGTTAATATAAAAGGAAGGATTTGGAGTCCTTATCTATTGCATCCTGCTATTGCCCTACAAAGTAACTGCCCATCCACAATTTAAAGTTTCAGGAGAAATTCATATCCTCTTTCTCAAAAATGATTTTAAATATTTCTCAAATAGGATCATTCACTGCACTATTTCATGACCACTTGGTAAAGTTTGTCTGTATTTCTCTCATTAGTTCTAGAGTAATGTATGTTTGGAAATCTTGGTTTATTCTCTTTGTCCTTGTATTATTGATAATAAATAAAGAACTTAGGAAGGGCTGTAGATAATCATAGTCTCACAGCATATATTTATATGTATTGTTGTATTAGTTTCTGTTAAATTTTGGAGCAATGATACTCTAAGCTTAGCTTAAATCTTGTACACATGAATGCATACCCAACTATATGACAGAAACTCTGATTTTCTAAAACTTTTATATACTTAAGCCACCCCAAATTATATGTTTCTCTTAATGCTCGCAAATACGAAGTACTGGGATTGCAGTTAAAACTCAAGAGGTAGAGCACTAACCAATGAGTGAAAGTGTCAGATACCAAGTTCCAGCCCCTATCAGACAGACACAAAAAAGTTAAGTACCAAAGTAAAAAGAAACAGAGTAACAAATGCCATAAATCTTAAATAAAAATTTGATTTAAAGTGAACGTTAAGGGCTAGGTATATAGCACAATGGCAAAGTGGTTGCCTCACATATGTGAATCCTGGGTTCGAACCTCAGCACAACAGAGCAACAAAGTCAAAGAAGGACATAATGAGAGATGAAAGTGTAGGAGATAGATAGATGGATAGATAGAGAGATAGAGAGATAGATAGATAGATAGATAGATAGAATTGATAGAACAATGGAAATCATCAAAAGGTACTCAATTAACACGGAAAGAAGGAAAGGAGGAATGGAAATATGGTGGAGGAGTGAATTTGTTCATATATACTGTGTATATATATGAAAACATCACAAAGATATCCCTCATATTAAAAATCTATGTTTACTCAAACATAAATAAAACCTGATACTTGATAATTTGATGGTATTTTAAAAGTGTATTCATTTGAAGAGAAATACTTGTGTTATTGAAATTTGGTTTATATGATAATCAGTCTCAATGATTTAATTACAATTCATCATAAAATGTAATTGTGCCTGGCGCCAGTAACTTATGCCTGTATTCCTAGATACTCAGGAGCCTGAGATCTGAGGATTGCAGTTCAAAGCCAGCCTGGGCACAAAAGTCCCCATGAGACTCTTACATGCAATTAACTACTCAGAAAACTGTAAGTGGCGCTGTGACCCAATGTTAGAATGCTAGCCTTGAGCACAAAGAGACTCAGGCATAGCTTCCAGGACTTGAGTTCAAGACCCATGACTGACAAAAAAAAAATGTAATCCTGTATAGACATGATTCTTTTATTACATAGTACCTGATACTACTTTGTCTTTCTATAGTATGAATTAGGAATGCTTTGTCACAAGCTTTATGTGAAGAAGCATTTTATGTCAACTATGAGAATAAATATTTAAGTGTGTGAAGTGCAAGTCAATTTATTTTTTTCTCAAATAGAGAATTGGAAAGCAGAAACAGTAGCACAGATAATCCCTGTTTTTCTGCATTTGTCTTCCTAGTCCTGAAAAATTGCCTATTCATTTGAAGCCTTAACTTAATAGCTTTTCCTGACATTCTGCAGCTCACACTGATTTCTGCCTTTACTGGACTCGTACTGCATTGAGAACTAGCACTACACAATTTCGCACTTAATTGTTATAATAGTTTCATGAGTCAGTATTCTCAACTAGATTGTAAGCTCCTTAACTGCAGAAATCATGTCTTACATTTCTCTTGCCTGGCACAAAATTGGATAATTGTTGATTAATAAATGCAGCCAGCAATTTTCTCCCTTTTGAATGTTTCCACTCCTCTCATTTGGGGTTGCTTGAGAAAGGTCAGCCTCTTACAAAAGAAATTACCCATGAGTTCAACATTACCTTGTAGTGTTAAAAACAAGATAATCAGCAGCTCCAGGACATCAAGGTGCATTGCACATACAGTCTGAGTTTTCTAGAATGTATAGTATATGACTTCAGAAAGAGACTTTCTATCTAAAACATGGGAATATTCTGTACTGAAAATTAATTCCACAATATGCATCAAGCAACTCTGATGGACAAGGCATTGTCTAAGGAACACAAATGGATGCAAATGTCCTGTCACTAGTAAGAAAGATAATTTATTCTTAGTGCTGGGTACTAGCTGCTTTACATAATATAATTTAATTCTCAGCCACACTTGAAGAAATGTTCTATAACCTCATTTTACACATAAGCCAATGGAAGTTCAGAAGGGTTAGGGGGTTCATTCAAGGTCATAGCATCCAAATCACACAGACAGGAGTTAAAACCCACTTTCATCTTCCAGGCCTGATCTTACAGTTTTCTCAGAGTGCAATCATAAGAAGAAACTCTTGGAATGTAATGTGATATGTGGTATGACAGAAGTATGTACCTACCCCTCATTAGTAAACTATATGCGTGTACTGCAAGGTCATCTTCTATTTCATAAATACATGTACTTATGTGCAAATTAAAACATTGTAAATAAAAATACTTTTAAGTATATTTAAATTTAAGAGTAATTATAAATGTTATGGAGAAAAGCAAGTGAATGGTACACAGAGAAGCCAGTGAATAGCAGTGCTGTGGAGAAAATGAGAAACATTTTTCTACATTTTCTAAGCTCCCAGAGCATTGTGTTCCTTAAGTAATAATCATTATATTTTATTGTTAGCTATTTGATTGTCTCTCCTGATAAACTTTAAACTCTAAGTCTTCAGACACTAATTTTTTGTCATTACAAGAATTGAACTCCGGACTTCACACTTCCTAGGAATGCACTTGAAACACACTTCCAGTTGCTTTTGGCATTGGCTATTTTTGAAGTAGGGTCTTGCTTTAATTCTTGGATGGGGTGAGGGAGGACTATGATCCTCCCATTTGTGCTTCCCTTGTTGCTGGGGATAACAGTTCACAATGGTCAAGCTGCACAAACTTCTTTCTGCTAATGGTTGACTTCAAGCAGACTGCAATCTCACAATCTCCTCCTTCCATTGTAGCTAGGACATAGGTTTCACACACTAGGCATCCAGTTCAGATAATGTCTTAAATTTTCTTACCACTTACCCAACACAGTCTAGATTACATAGGAGAAATCATACACACACACACACACACACACACACACACACACACACACACACACACACACACACACACACATCCAGTTCCAGTCTTGGGGCTTAAACTCAGGGTCTGAGCACTGTCCCTGGCTTCTTTTTGCTCAAGGCTAGCACTCTACCACTTGAGCTATAGCGCCACTTCTGGCTTTTTCTATATATGTAGTACTCAGGAATCAAACCCAGGGCTTCATGTATACGAGGCAAGCACTCTACCACTAGGCCATATTCTCAGCCCCCAATAGATTTTTTTTTTTTTTTGGCCAGTCCTGGGGCTTGGACTCAGGGCCTGAGCACTGTTCCAGGCTTCTTTTTGCTCAAGGCTAGCACTCTGCCACTTGAGCCACAGCGCCACTTCTGGCCGTTTTCTGTATATGTGGTGCTGGGGAATTGAACCCAGGGCCTCATGTATAGGAGGCAAGCACTTTTGCCACTAGGCCATAGCCCCAGCCCCCCAATAGATATTTTTTTTAAAAAAAAACGAATTGGATGAATGTTATGAGATTTGGGTTGCACACTGAATGCTGAGTACAAGAGTGCAGTCATGGGTGGAAAAGAAGATATAGGATGCACAATGAAGCTCTTTAATGATTGGATAAGATCAATTAATAATTTTAAAAGCTTTCAACTGTGTGTCATTAGTAGCTAAAGATTATTCTCAACCATCAAAAAACTTATTCTAGGGGCTGGGGATATAGCCTAGTGGCAAGAGTGCCTGCCTCGGATACACGAGGCCCTAGGTTCGATTCTCCAGCACCACATATACAGAAAACGGCCAGAAGCGGTGCTGTGGCTCAAGTGGCAGAGTGCTAGCCTTGAGTGGGAAGAAGCCAGGGACAGTGCTCAGGCCCTGAGTCCAAGGCCCAGGATTGGCCAAAAAAACAAAAAACAAAAAACAAAACTTATTCTAGAAGTGATAGAAGTTATATGCGAAGTTTTGCTTTGCTCTAAATAAGACTTTGAAGCAAATATGTAACAATTAATTGGTAGCTTTCCCAGGAGTGGAGTAGAATGCTTTATCAAGTATCTCCAGACCAGTGTGCTATATTTACATGACCGGAAATGGACATAAAACATTCGACAATGCATTTTAAAGATGACATCAGAATCATTTCAAAGAATTTGCCTCCAAGAGCAAATTTGGAGCATCAAGGTATGGAATAGTTAAATGATAATAAAGATTATGATAAAACGTTTACATCTTTCTTTCTTTTGCTTTTCTTTCGTTCTCCCCCTCTTTCTCTATTTCTTTTTTCCTCCCTCCCTTCCTTCCCTCCCTCCCTCCCTTCCTTCCCTCCCTCCCTTCTTCCTTCCCTCCCTCCCTCCCTTCTTCTTTCCTTCCCTCCCTCCCTTCCTTTCTTCCTTCCTTCCTTCCTTCCTTCCTTCCTTCCTTCCTTCCTTCCTTCCTTCCTTCCTTCCTCCCTCCCTCCCTCCTCTCTTTCTGCCATCCTTCCTTCCTTCTTTTTTTGTTTTTTCTTTCTTTCTTTCTTTCTTTCTTTCTTTCTTTCTTTCTTTCTTTCTTTCTTTCTTTCTTTCTTTCTTTCTTTCTTTCTTTCTTTCTCTCCTCCTTTCTTTCTTTCTTCTTTTCCTGGGATTTTAATTCATGCTGGATAGGCAGGCACTTGAGTAATACAGCTTTTACAAACATTTTTCTAAATATGTATTTCAATTAAAATTTGGAAGAGTGTTATTTGTTAAGTTTCACACCCCATCTATATTATTTTACAATGTTATATGTTATAAACAATTCTATCAGCCATCTTGGTGGCATAGAGGATATTATTATAATTCTACAGGTCCAAGATTGCTCTTTAAAAAAATAATTTGAGGACTTTATCTTTCAGAACATTATGTTATAAATCAGTGGTAAATAGAGTACCTCCAAATTAATTTGCTAGATGTCCTTATGGGAACTACCATTATTTTTGTTTTGTTTTGTATTTCAAATATCTGTTAACCCCAGACTGAAAATTTCCAGAAAAGGAAATAAATCTTTCACAAGATTACCTAGGAAGAAGCACACTCATAAATTACTGTGACATATGGAGGACATAGAATGAGCAAGTGAAATCTATAGTATTGGAAACATTCATGGAAGAAAGTATTGATGATTTCTAAAAATATCCAGTAGCTCCTTTGTGCATCATCTCAAAGAAACAAGTGTATTGAAGATGATGAGAAATAGCACTAATTTAAATTCATGGGGAAAACTTGCTTCTTAGTTGCTAATAAACAAACACTAGTAGGAAAAGCAAGCATATTGTTCCAAGAAAGCCTTAGTGCATGTGTATAGAAACATATGTTTTTACAAACTATTTCAAATAGCATATTATCGGGTAAGAGACCATGAATACAAATGGGAATGTAATAGAAAATATCATTAAGAAAATTGAATAGGTTTTGCAAATGACTTTTTGCAGATAAAAGAATATTTTCAAACAGGATTTCTGAATTTCGATTGCTTTCTTGTTAATTTCTCATGAATTTTTGTCATTATGTTCTTCCACATCCATACTGCTAATATTGGCTTCAGTTCAATAAACATATATTGAGTGGTCAACATGCTAAATATGTAGGGTGGGGAAGAGATCATACAAGCATGAATTGAACATGGTCCCAGTTATCAAGGAGACTGCAATAGGTTAGGGCAAGGCCTATGATTGACTTATATTCACATAAAAATTACGCTTTAAACCATGTTTTGCATAATTTACCCACTACTGTTAAAAAGTGACCTTTCTTAGCGTGATTTTTATATGTTTCCTAACATTTACCTGTTTATTGAGGGGGGAGATGAAAAGGTTTGTTTTATAATCCTTGACAGTAAAAGCCTTTCATACTCTTAGCTCTGGGTAATGGTGTGTTTAGGTAGCAATCACATGCATGAAATTTGAAAAGAACTGTGAAACAATATATCAAAGGTGGAAAATAATATACTATCCATCAAATGCATAAATTCTAAGGGTTCACATTGGGTAAAACACAAATAGCTTTGAAAACCCATAAGGTTCATTTCCTTTTTAAAAGCAGTTATAATAGAAATTCACAACATTGTCTAACATTGATGAGGAAGTGAACCCTCTTAGTCTCCTGTACAGTGTAGACTTATTTGCTCCCAAAAGCCTTTTTTGAGCTTATATTACAATGGTTATTGTTTCCTCTAATGAGCTATTGCAGCTCTCACTGTGTGTACCAGCCGTTTATGGAAGCCCATAGCTTCCATATATTTGTTTTGTGTTTTAAACATTTTACTAGTCTGCCTCTATATAAATAGGCTGTAATAAATTGATAGTAAGAATTCCTCTTTACAATATGTCTTTGATAGTATATCTCTTAGAATATAGTGTACATCATATATGTTTAACAAATATTGATTCTCAAATTGAAGTTTTTCCGACCCATTTATCCAGGAACCATGTTAACAGCTAATTAATGTGACTGCAATGGTTGGGTGAATTGTTGCTGCCTTTGGTTTACTCAGATACTTTTACTAGCAATAAGATGGGGAGTGGCTTTTTAAGGATCCCTAAGTGTGAATATTGTTGAAAGTAAAATTTCCACAGGATTGTGGGATTCTTCAACAATAGCAGAATCACTTGGTTTAATACTGTAATCCAGACAACTCCAAGGGAGGTGGATAGGAAAGTAATGACTTTGTAATATTCATGATACAGCAGAGGTAAGGACAAGGAACTCTAACCTCTATTTTAGCTGGTTATGAGTTACCAGAGAAGCATCATATAATAAAAGGATTTGTAGTTCTCGTTGCTGTCAAAAATAAAGTTGTGCAGGTTATTCTTAAAAAGAATAGCTGCATGTCCACTTAAAAGGCAGTAGAGGGTTGAGGGTTATGTTTTGAAATTTAGGAAATATCTATTTCTCTTTTGCCTCTAATGTAGTCATCACCAGAATTTAGTATTAGGATGCTGCAGTTTTGGTGTTTACATATTTAAGTGGATGTGGAAACAGGGCTAAGCACAAGCACCTTTTACTTCTGCTCTTTAGCTGTGCCTGTTTTAACTTAGCTCTTTTAATGTAAGTGGATTGTGTAAAGTGTGCTCATTCAGATTTCTGCCAAGGTAGAATCATCAAAATGATTTAATCGAGATTATTTTCCTCCTGAAAGTTTCACTCCCTTCCAGGATTAGAGTACTTATGGGCTGTATCATGATGGACTTTGTTAATAAGTGAAATAAATATTAGATCAATCTTAAAAGAGAAACACACACACTTTCTATTTACTCTAATAAATACTTCTCTTTAAGCACTGTGAAAAAAATTGGCAATACTTTGAAGTAATAAAATAAATCAGAATTAATATGGCTGTCATTTTTGTACCCTTAGATAAAAATGCTAATCAATTACTGAGAAAAATTTGGCCACAAGGAAAGAATATTAATTAAATTATGTTTAATCTTAGCCAGAACTTTCATATTAACTAGTTTTCCTAAAATGTCAAAATTTTCTAAGTGGTTATACCTCTTGATTGCCCACTGTTCTTTCACTAATACAATTGAAAGCAAAATCCATAAATCCGTATTGGTCCTTTGGAAGACTTGCAACCTATTATATGGAAATGCCAACTGTAAAGCCACTTGAAAATTACAGTATAGTTGTAGCCATGCAAGAAAACAAGTTAGTTGAAATCGTCAAAATTATTCCTCTCCCCCATCTATCTCTGTATATATATATATATGTGTGTGTGTGTGTGTGTGATATACATATATATATATATATAATCTTGATATGGCCAAATGCTTTTAAACTACTATAAAACTCCAAGCTCATGCATTTAATTTTTACTTTATAATGAAATATAAGTGGTGATAAAAGAAACCATAATAATAAAGAATACAATAAATATTAAAATATTTGAATGAAAAATTAAAGTATTTAAAAGTCATAGAGTTATAGCTTCTCTTTCAGCTCATATCTAACTACATAGGCACAGAGTTCAGGCCTTTTCTTTTTATTTGTTCAATAAGAAACACAGTCTTCAAGTTTTGCAAAAGTCCTTGACATAAATCCCTGTCCCTCAGATCAGAGTTTTGCTATCCGTTTTCTCCTTGCAGCCAAGGATGAATGGGAGATGAAGAAGAATAGTGATTTACTGTAATTTATGTAAAGTCCTTCATAGCCTTTCGAACAGCCAGTTCTTCCTCTAAGTCATCAGAGTCTTGAGACAGCAAATTACTAAAGTGCTGTTTGTCTGGGCTGAACCACAGCATAGCTGCTTGTTGGAGTAAAAAATTAATTAGCATACATTGATAACATGAGTAGATATAATTGTGATTACTCCATAGATACAGTATACTTTGACCAAGTTCACACTCTTGATTATATCAGAGTTCTTATGTTCCCACTTTCTCTCCTTTTTATCATACAGAGGGAAGATTCATTATGCTGTATTAATATATATGCATATATTCATATATTATGTACTTTGGTAGTATTCACTCTTCAGTATGATGCTAAGGAATGTTTTATTTTAAGAATTTTAGATTTGGTTCAGTGGCCCTGGTAGCTGCTCTAAGCTTTTGAATAGGGCATAATAAGAGCTGTGATTTTTTTTTGTTCGGTCTTTACTAGAAAGCTGATATTTAGTTTTTGAAAATGTATGTGACTGACTCTGTTCTAGACTCTAAAGATATGGACAGAATTCCTTCAATACATAGATTACTAAAAGTAGAAGGAGAACTAAGTAAATCAATAAAATAGATAGTGATTGAGAGCTGAAGGGGCTTCTCATACAGGGTATATAAATAAGGCATGCCTGAGGAGGCAGTATTTCAGGCATGCTTTACAAGAAGGCACCAACTATATGGAAGACCTTTTATCAGGTACTGATTACAGACTTTGCATGTTCAAAACAGAAAAATGTCATTGTGCAGAAAGCATAGTGAGTACACAGGAGAATGATAAATTAAAAGTCATAGATATAGGCAATAATGGTAAGGGGTAAGGATTTATTCCAGGTGTAATGAAAACACAGAGAGTTTTAGTTTGAGCAATGAATGGACCCAACTCACACTTTAAGATTGCTCTTGCTAATGTGTAGAGGAATGGTTGAGAGAACAATATAATCATAGAAGTCAAGTCCAAGACAATTCCTTTTGTTGTAGTAAGAGCTTATACTAGATTTGACTAGTTGATGTGTTGGAGACAAAGGGTAGAGGAGATAGTTAGAATGTGTTTTGAAGACAAAAATAAGAGCACAGGTTGTGGACAAAATAGGACGGGGAGAAGGAGAAAGACGAGGAGCTAGCAGTGAAAAAAAAAGGAAAGATCAAGAAATTCTTACAGATTTTTGTTTAAATAACTAGGTGAATGGTGGTACCATTTGTTGAGAACAGAATGTTTGACTAAGGAGTAGGATACAGAGATGGAATCAAGAATTTCATTAGTCATATCAAGATGGAATAATAATTGGGTAGTTGCATTTGGAATTTGGATATCAGAGGAAAGACAGGATGGACATAGAAACTTGGTAGTCATGAAAGTGTTAAGGGTATTTAAAGTCATGCAATTTTATTAGCTCCTCTAAAAATGATATAGGTGGAATTCATTTATCAAGTCTTATTTTATTCTGACACTTTAGTTGTTACAGCCCTACTTTTCACTAGATTTCTAATCAACTTGTTTCTGGCTCATTCACTTAAGAATTTCACTTTAATAACAAGCATCTCTTTCCAAAATTTGTTCAATGAACTCACACAATTATTTTGAATTATAAATCATCTAAACATACCTAGTGGGATACTTAGTTGTAGGCTAATTCTAATGCTTTCAAACAACAGTCAATGCTCTACCCACTTACAGCCATCTCCTTTTCATTTGGAGTCAGTTGTAGAAGCTCTACAATAGGGTTTCCAGCTACAAAGCAATATGGCAGAAGAAATTGTGAAACTGTTTGCAAAATGAAACCATGAATGAATGGATGAAACCAAAGATTATAGCCAATAGGGAGTCCCATGGTGCAGTGTCTCTTGGTTGCTGAATTTGCCTGGTAACAACAACATTATTTTCGTTATCAGGGCTTTGATAGTTACTGGGAACTCTAGAACATATAACAAATCATCCAGGAAAAGGTGAGGTAGAGATTTTATTAATACTCACATGAGGAAAGGTCACAATAAGCCTGTCCTTGTAAACTATTGTATATTAATAAAATAATCATCCCACAGAAAGGGGGAACGATGCAGTCATTGAATTCAGTATAATCTACGTAGAAATGAATTATGCAACCTGTGGGCAGGGATGGGAGGGGGAAACTAGGGGAAAGCAGAGAAAAGGTGACATTGTCCACAAAGAATTGAACTCATCACCTGATTTATGGATTGGTAACCCCTCTGTACAACACCTTAATAACAAAAATATATGAAAATAATCATAATCCAATGTTTTATAGTTTATAAATACATTTTGATTTACTTCATATAATATGAATTTCATGTTAATGTGAACAATAAACTTTTTTTGGTCAGTCATGGGGAACAATAAACTCTTTATGTGCATTGTAGAAACAATGTACCATAGACACTACAGACCATTTTTCCCATATTACTAAGGCTTCACGGTTTCCACAAAAAGCCCAAAATTGCCACCAATCAATGCTTTTTGCTCTTTTCCTTCCATTGACCCATCTTATCAGCCAACTTACAAGTGGCCATTTCAAATCCATTAGCTGAAATATATAATAGCAAGGAAAGAAAATCCCCAAGGACAAAAATGTTTTGTCAATAAATGTCTAGGTATAACATAACATTTTTTACCTATGTTTAAACCGATTATAGGTATTTTAAACCACTGGGCACAAGTCCCGCTACTTCATCTTATTAAATAAGAATAATAAGTCATATTGAATTCGTTGATTTACTTTGGTAAATTAGGTTATGACTATTATATATGCATCAATGAACAAAAATTTGGAAGCATTTAGGGGAATTTATTGAAATGTACCATCATGGCTATTCCAACAGAAAGTTCTCCTTTCAAGTAGACATACACTTTGCAGGAAACTGAAAGTATTTTTAGAGTAATGTTGATCAAATCATAAAATGTTAGAGCTGAAAGGATCATGGAACTTGCCCCCTGGGAGAGAAAGAGCCTTCTCCAAGGTAACCAACATATAAAATAGAAGACAAGATACAGTTTATATAGCTCTGTACTCTGCAGTCTTCCTACTACCGTATATTGTCTCTGTAGGAAGAAATAAAGAAATTACTGTTTTGGATGAGCTTGCCAGGACTCTGTTTTTGCAAACAATCAGGAATTTTAATTTCTTAGTTGCAGACAACAAATGCCTGGGTGCTCAATCCTTATTAACCACAATTGCTCAACAGATGGTTTTTTGCCTCACTGTGTTTATGGTGAACCTTAAACATCTAATACATGAGCAAATGGTATAGCAGTTTGTAATTTAAATTTAAGTTGTCAATTATACACTTAGACACAGTGTACATGATTTCTCAAAGGACACATGACGTGTGAATGTTTTCTTTTTGAAGATTTTGGTTTTTGTTACTTTGATATTGCTTGGTTTCAGTATCATTATGAATTCATGGATTCTAACGCATTTTGTGTTCAAATTTCCTCAGCTTCTTCAGCAGAGAGATTAACTTGACTTTTAGCTTTTTGGACTTGACATACTATTCTGTTGGTTTTTTTTATTACTGTAAAAACATTGATGCAATTTATTTGAGCTATCTAAAATAGTCAAATGCCAAAGTAGAAAATGAAATGGTAGATGCCAGGGGCTTGGGGAAAGGAAAATATGGAGTTGCCATTCAATGCATATAAATATGAAAATTTGATCGATTCTAGATATCTGATTCACATTATGTCCATAGTTAACAATATGGTATTTGTTCTTGAAATTTTATTAAAAAGGTACTCTTTTGTGTATATGAAGTAGTGAGAAGGGAAGACAAGATAAAGGATGATGAATATGTACTTCAGAGTGATGCTGTAGTTGCTTGTGGTTGAATACTGATTACCTTAAGGCTAAGATAAGAGACCTCAATGGGCAATTAGGGCAGTGATACATGATTATCATTTTTCCAGATGATTAGTGACGCTGATCTTTAAAAACCCTCATCGTGAGATATGAATGGTATTGAAGTGCATTCTTACATGGCTGGCATCATCTACCCACCAGGTATGTCCTTTGAAAAGATTCACTTGAGCTTCAAACAGTATATCAAGAAGCCATTTTTTTGGTGCTGGGGATTGAATGCAGATCCCTGTGCATGCCGGGTAAGTTCACTACTGACGTACATCTTCAATCTTTTAAAATGTTTGTTTTGAGACATTCCATGCTTTGGCTAATTTGCCTAGGTTGATTTTAAATTGATATTCTCCTTCCCCAGCTACCAGAGTAGCTGGGATTTGGGGTGTGAACTACCATGTCTAGCTAAAGCTTAAAATTTTATCCTCTATATTATTTCATTAATGCATATTAATTATATGAACTTATGGGTTTATTTATGCTATTTTAAATAAATATATAACATATTTTGATTAGCAATTCTGGCATACTTTCTTATTTCCCTTACCTTCTCCACATTTTCCTCTCCAGATCCCTAATAGTCCTCCTTTTGCGTTCATATCCATTCATTCCTCAATTCCACATATGAACGAAAACATGTGCTACTTATTTTTGTGTGTCTAGTTTATTTCATTTAATAGGATGATACTCAGTTCCATCCATTTTTTCTACAAAGGAAATAATTTCACTCCTCTTTTAGGTGAAATAAAAATCTTATCTTTAAACTTGAGAATATTCCTAAAGTGATTCTTTGTGTCCATATTATTTTCTAGTCATGCAAACACAAAAATTTAGGGATGCCTTTTTTTGCCAGTCCTGGGCCTTGAACTCAGGGCCTGGGCACTGTTCCTAAGCTTCTTTTGCTCAAGGCTAGCACTCTGCCATTTGATTCACAGCCCTACTTCTGGCCTTTTCTGTTTATGTGGTACTAAGGAATCGAACCCAGGGCTTCATGCATGCTTTGCAAATACTCTACCTCTAAACTACATTCCTAGCCCTAGAGATGCTTTTGATAGCACTATCTCTCTTGAAGTATGTAAAGTAGTAAAATTCTTTCCTATTCCTTCAAAATTAACCATGAATTGACTCTTCTTGACACAGCATCCTAAGCCAACAGTTTTAAACTAGCTTATGCCTGGATTAGGAAAACAGTTTCCTAATTGTTTCCTAATAACATTTCTATCAGATTTAATTTTCCTTGAATTCATCCTATCATAGTGCCTTATACATATTTGCCTTTCAATAAATAATGGTTGGATAAATAACAATTTATTCAATGCTAAGTAAAAACTTCTGTTGATTAACCTTCTTATTTGCCAACAGAATTTTGAAGCCTTCCAAAGTGTGGTGCTCTCCTACTTCTCTTCAAAAAAAAAAAAAACATCTGCCTTTGTCATGCTGGTTTTCTCATTGACTACACCATGTAATCTCCTAATACTGTTTTCCTCTTAGACCACCTTTTGCCATTATGTCTATGCCAGTTTTATAGCTTCAACAAACTCCTCCTTGAAAGCTTTTCTGATTATGAACCCTCATAAGAGGTTTGCCTGACCCTACATTCTTGAAACTAGACTTATATACTATCTCATAACACAGTTTCATTTCTGTAACTATTAATAACCATGATCTTTGGTCCAACACATGTTGAAGGGTATTTATGTTACCTTCTATGAGTCTCCTTTCTTTATTAGGAAAAATAAAGTTTGTTGCAATTATTCCATACCTCTCTGAGAAAATCCCCTAGCAGAACCTCTATCAGGTAATAGATGTTCAAAAATTCTAGCTCATTTTTGTGTCGCTTTATAGAGTTCAGCATATGACTTTTTATGTACCAGGTGCACAGCAAGTTCTGACTGAACATAGAGAATCATACATTATCACAAGCCACTTCTTTATAATTACTAGTTGTGTTGCTGTGGGTAGATGGTATATTTGCTAGAAGAGAGGACAGGCTAGAGTTAGGAAAATGCTGTAGATATACCTGAAAGATGCTGGAATAACCAATTGGCCTCAATTGATTTGTATGGTTTTGGAAAAGGTTTGAAATCATCAAAGGGGAGGTTGTTGTGTAAAGCAATAAGGTTTCATTGTATTGAATTCCCATTATAAGTGTATATAAGAATTCCAATTTGGATGGTAATATCAAAGTATGATACAAGAACACTTTTCCAACTCTGTCAAAAATATACAGTCCTTTTGTAACAGCACATTCTAAGAAATAACACATGTTAGCTTTATATTTGGGAAGGACATTGTTAAGGGAAAGCTCAACCAAGTGAGAAAAGTTGGACTGTAATTCCTTAAGTAAGAGTTTCTTAAATTAAGAATGACTCCATTTTTTGTTAACAGTTACTCCAGAAACACCCATACACAGAAGACCTGACAATGTCTTCCTTGATTTTAACTGTAGCCATTTCTTGGCAATTGCCTATCTGCTTAAGACTTGAGGATATCTTTAAATATCTCAAAAGGACATAATTATGCCTATTTGGGTCATTTTTATTGTTATAGCATAATATTCTATAGATATTGGAAAGAATAGTTAATTATTATCTTCATCTTCATTTATATGTGTGACCGAGTTCTTAGTAATTCACAAAGTAATTTACAGATATTCAGATACAAGGATCACCTGATTCAAATACAAACAACTTTTCCATCACATGGTTTTTCAATGTACTTATTCTGTGTTCTTCACAAAGCTTTGTAAAGTGAAATAAGTAGACTAATAATTCATATTTTCAGATGAGGAAACTTGAAGTTCAGAGAAACTACGACTTTCCAAAACTAAATGGACAGTGACAGAGCTAGAGTTAAAATTTTTTATTTGTAACCACAGATCAGTTCCTAGTCTTCACCTTACAATACTAACTTCAGTAATTCTTAAGAAATTCTTTTTCATGAATTCCTGACACCCAAGATTTAACTTGTCAAGAAAGAAACTCAGTTCATCCCCTAGACACCACTGTGGCTTTACCACCACTGACACCATCATTCATCTAATCTTCTAGACTGACAGCCTCAAAATTATTTTTGATTCCTTTCTTTTATTGTTCCTGTCTACCATATCTAATCTAAATCTTTATGAGTCTTTATCCACATATATTTATCAAAGTGACCATTTTTCCTATTGGGATATCGCATTTTTCTCATATATTCACCTAGGGAGTAAGACTTGGGCTCTTTGAATCTTCTGCTAGGTGTAACACTTTCAAATTAAAAATTTTATAAATATCAATTATTATTATTTCCATTGGTATACTTTCTTCCATTATTCCTTAATTAAATAAACTCATTCAGTTACAACAATGTGGGATAGAATATAAATTTCACTCATAAGAAGCAAGTGAGGGAAATGAAAGGTTTGAGGAAGATAATAGGTTTTGTTTTTACATTTATTTATATTCTATATTATACCTTTATTTTGCAAGCATGAATATTATCATGATTTGAAAAAGCTACTAAAACAAACATATAGTTTTTAGAAATATTTATCAATAATCTAGAAAGCTTTGTAGTATATATTGACATATCTGAACAAGAGAGATACAACCTTAGCATTCACAAAACAGAAAATGGTGGCAAATTCTCAGAAGTAAAATAGGGATTGCTGATATACTCCAGTAGTGCTTCTCATCATGTGGTTTGGAAATTATTTATACAAGAACCATGTAATTACTTAAAATATGTGGTTCCCAGGCTAACTCATACATTTCCTGTATCATAAAATCTGGAAGTGTGGCTCAGGGATTCATATTTAACAAGCACCCCTAGGTTATTGTTCTGCACACTATGTTTTGAGAAATCCTCTTCTATTGTGTGGACTTTTAAATGTTCTTTTAGCTTATGATTGCTTTTTACGGTGAATATATTTAACAAAAACTTTTAAAGCCACCTTAAGACCATCCAAGCAAATGTATGAGTTAGGGTACCAAATTAATAGAAATCAATGTAATAATCTGGATGTGGGTGGATTAATGAATGTTTTGAAGGTAATGAGTCAAAAGGAAGGTTTTTAAGTACGTGGTACCAACAGATTAACAGAAAAGATATTCCAAAAATAGAACACAGTCTCTGTTAAGAAAAATATAGAGATAAGAAATAAAGAAAATATGATCAGAGGATTAATAAAGTAAACCTGGCCAGAGCAGAGGGTTACATTCCAGAGAAATGAAATGTGGTTAACAGGAACAGGAACTTGTGATATGATTCAGAGGTCAATTAATGGTTGTCATTGATCAAGAATGGATGAAGTTATGCATGCAAGTAAGTAAATCTTTGGGGAAGATTGTTTTTGATAGTGTTATTAGGACTAGAGAAAAATAAAGTAGAAAGTCCAGAATAAAAGAGATTTGCAAGAAGCCTTACAAATTAATACACATATTTGATTAGGTTCTGAGCTATGATTACTGAGAAAATTGAACTGAATAAAAGCTTAAAAATATTCAATAATAATTTTTTATTTTAATTTAATTTTATTGTCAAGGTGATATACAGAGGTGTTAGAGTTACATATGTGACTTGTTACCCCTCCCTTATTTTTCAATAATAATTTTTGAGGCTCTGTTTGTGCTCTAAACATTTCCTCTACTGTCTTAATCTGTGTGGTGTTCTGATTATTTCTTTGTTGAAGAACAGTGTTTTCTGTTTTAGAGTTGCTCTTTTATTTTTTTAATTAATTAATTTTTTTATTGCCAAACTGATATAAAGAGCGGTTACAGTTTCATACATTAGGCATTGGATACATTTCTTGTACTGTTTGTATGTTCATGTGGCTGCCATGGTTAAGAACTGGTACCTTTGTTATATTTAGTCTATGGTTCTATAGTAGCCATTTATTTTCTTTAATTCCCAGACCCCAAAATGGCTTTACCTACCTTGTCTGTTTTTGAGCTCTGAATCAAGAATAGTGTCTCAGGTAGTATTATCTCATAGTTTTGGGATGTAGTGATATTGAGAGATCATTGGTTAATGTCAGAACTGAGAATGGCCATGGTGATTATCTAGCTCCACTATTTCATTTTGCTATTCATTTCTTTGTAAAGAATTTGAAGCCTAGAGATATTAAGTGCCTACATCTACATTATCTCATAAATTCAAAGGCTAGAACATAGAGTTCTGACTCCCAGTCTTAGTACCTTTCTCCTATACCATGTACTCTTTCATTTCATCGTATAATTTTAACTCTGGTCATCTGCTTTGATTATCATAATATTTACCTTTGAAAAGACTCCTCATTTGTAAATCTGGAAAGTGTCCTCCCATAAGCCTACTAAATTAGTGTCATAATTGTTAATAATATAATTTTATATTTTCCTCTTGTTAGAAATTTCTATCTGTACCTCCAAATCCCCCATCTCCATATTCTCAGTTTGAGCCTAGCCCCTTCCCCCAACTAAATGATGTTTTCAATATGACAATAGACTTCAGCCTTAAAAAAGATGAGAAAAGATGTGTTTTATAGTTTTGTGTATGAAACAATACTGTAGACCCATTGGCAAGTTGACATTCTCCTCATATTTAGATGGCTAGGGATAAATGAATGAGGGCAAGTGCCATAAACAGATTTGAAATGTTGTCAGTTTAGCTAAATTTACCCAGAGAAGAAAAATGGAAGCTGTTGTTGCAGTAGAGCTCATTTGTTGCCATAAATTGTGTTGCCCCTGGACTAAAGGCAGCAGCAATATAGAGGGAGAAACAAAAAAATTCCTTCTTCTCTTAGGGCATAAGTGTAAAATTATAATCTCTGGCACAGAATAGTTGTTGTAGCACATTAAAAAAATCCTGATGTTGAACAAAGGCAGTGGAGAGCATTTATGGATTTATCTTTGGCCAAATTTAAGTCCAATTTATTAAATAGTGTTCACATTTTAGCAATATGCATCCTACGTCAATACCCAAGCCAATAATTTGCTTCTCTTTTCTACGTATTTCCCCGCAATGACTGAGCATCCTGTAGTAGAGGAAGGGTAAGTCTATCTGCAGATGTGGTGGCTGGGTGTTTTAGGGGAAAAAGCAGCTCTACTTATGTTTTTGTCTCATTGTCACTCTTGTTGTATTTCTCCCATCCTAGTACTAACCAGGCCCGACCTTGCTTAGCTTCCAAGATCAGACGATATTGGGCTCATTCAGGGTGGTATGGCCGTAGACGTTGTCTTTCTTATATGTACACACATACATGCATTCATATATACATACATATGTGTTTGCTACACATACACGTGCACATTCACACACACACAGAGACAAAAACACGGATGATAATGGGGCTTGAACTCAGGGCCTGTGTGTACTCATTTAGGTTTTACACTCAAGGTTTGTGTTCTGTCACTTGAGTCACAGCTCCACCGTCATCTTTTTGATGGTTGTAAGAGCTTCACAGACTTTCCTGTCCAGGATGCCTCACATCTGAGTCTCCTGAGTAGCTAGATTACTGATGTGAGCTACTGGAACACTGCTGAAACCTATATTTTTGATAAGAAAAATTGCCAGAAAACTACCTGAATCATGTATATGAACACAGTTCTTAAATGGACTTTAATCAAGGTAAAATTTATTCTGGAGTCCATATTTGCCTTCCATCATATCCACTTGCATTTAGCAATCATTTTCCCATCTAGATAGACCTTGAATCATGAAGTCTCAGCCATCTCACTGTACATCAGCTCAGAGAAGGGCTTGTAAACATTATTGATGGGACTGCTGAAATAACTGCATTAGTCCAACCCATTGAATTACTTTGGACAAATTAATTCTGTCCTTGTTGACCTATCCATCTAGAAACTGTTATTCCCAGAACACCAAGTCTGGTATTAGATGCCTTGTGAAATTGAACTCCACTATTTTGTATCAAATATTTTCAATGTACTAAACAATGTACTGACATTGTGTGCTTGAATGTGTGGAAAGAGGGAAGATAGGAGGGGAGAATGGTTTTTCAAGACAAAAGTAAAAAAGTCCTCTCTATTCTCGATATGCTTCTTATCTTCAGAGGGAAGAAAATACATTAGAGCTTCACACGCTTTAAAAAATTAACAATGAACAGAAGAATAATGTCACTTATAGCTATACTTTTAGATTCAGCAGATGGGAATATCAATTACAGACATTTTGCTACTTCATTTCAGGTCAAAAGAACAAAGACTCATAACAATAACTTTCCCTAAATTTCCTTAAAAAATATCTCCAGATATATTCTAGAAATTCTAAACCCTCTTTCTGGTACTAAAGTATCATCTCAATTTTATATCAGATAAACATAAATTCAGAATGATCCAGATGGCCTGATTTAAATATTGATTCTGAACTTCCTTGGTGCTAGTGGTTAGAATCCACAAAGAAGCCAAGAAACTTCAGCCATTAAAATATTTTCTATGGAAATAATAAGTGCAAAAAAAAACATAAAAAATCTATTTTCTCTGTCCCCACTCCCACACACCCATACCACACTCATGTTTCTTTTGTGAAATGCCAATAATAACCCTTCTATGCAATATGATTCAGTTGACCAAAATGGTAAATGAGACTCATAGCAGTGTATTATGATTGTGAGTTTGAAGCATAGCAATCCCAGCTTTGTCAAAATTAGCTTTATGATTTTAAAAAAATCACTAATTTCTCTATTCCTTATACACTTGTCAGTTAAATATGGGCATTGGGCTATATAGGTAGGATGGTATCTTAAAATTCTCCAAATCTATGCTTCTAAAATTAAAGGATATAGGTAACAGAAACCAAGGCTTTTCCCATTCCTTCTGAAATCAGTGTGATGGCTTATACTTTCATATACCTCCTCTTCATTTATACTCATAAAATCCAGGCAGCCTGTGAGACTCTTATCGCCAATTAATCATAGAAAAGGTGGTGCTGTGGCTCAAGTGATAGAGTGCTATCCTTGAGTAAAAGAAGCCCAGGTCTGAATTCAAGCCCCAGGAGTGGAAAAAAAATACCACAAAAATACACCCCCACCCAAGAAAAACCAGATAGATCAGATATTATCACCTTTACTTTTAACAAGTTTCACCTCGGAATCCTTGGGGAGCTTTTTCAGTTTTTTTGTTTTATTCCTGCCATTCCTGAGGCTTCAACTGAGGGCCTGATGTCCCTAGCTTCTTTTTTCTCAAGGCTAGGACTCTACCACTTGAGCCACAGCGCGACTTCTGGCTTTTTCTATATATGTGGTGCTGAAGAATTGAGCCCAGGGCTTCATGTATGCAAGCCAAGCACTCTACCACTAGGTCATATTCCCAGCCCCACTTGGGGATCTTTTTGACTAGTGCCACTTCAAAAGTGGTACAGTAGTGATTCAAAGTTAATGCTCTGTGAGCCTGATCTTCCTACAACACCATACAATTAGTTGCTTACTCATAAGGTAAGTACTTCTTCTGAGAGGTAGTGAAAAGAAATTTAATTTCATGTAGATGACATGTTATATTTAGTTAGAGACCAGACCTCTTCTGAGTGCCAAACCCATACTGCATGCATTTACTCGAGATCTCATATGTGCTTGAATTTTATCATTTCCAAGGCTGAAATAGGGATCTTTTCACTGCTACTACCAAAAACAAAAATAAATGAATGGCATTTGAAGGGAAGTATTTCATGCTTGAAATGCTCCCTATTCATTGCATAGCAATTTAAATGCTACATTTCCTACATCACTTCCCCTATCTGACCCATCACTATCTCTTGTAGATTTTACCATATAACTCTATCTTGGTTATGCTCACGTTTATCCAGTTTTACTCCAAATACATGTCTGAAAGTTACTACAATAACCTTTCTGAAATAGGAACAATGCCCTCTTAACATATTCCTAAGCTATTTGGCTTTCTTATAGTAGCCATAATATATAACTTTCTTTTTTATTATATAGTTTTAATGATATTTAGTTAATGTAACTGAATGACATGAAATTTGATGAGTTTCCACATATAAACATATCAATTGTACCATCTCCACTCTCCAGATAGAAATGTACTCAGCACTTCTGAAAGTATTTCTGTATTCCTTTGTGGGGTACTTGTTTTTCTTCTGTGACAAGAATATTTAACATAGCCAGGAGCTGGTGGCTCAAGCCTGTAATCCTAGAGGCCCAGAGTCCAAGCCCCAATCCCAGCAAAAAAAAAAAAAAAAAAAAAAAGGAAAGAAAAAAAGAATATTTAACAGGAGGTCAAACTTTTAAATAAATTGTCATGTGCACAATACTCTATTATTAGGTATAGGCAGAAAGTTGTACAGTAAATCTCTAGAGCATTCATAACAAACTTTTTTATAACTTACTTTATATCTATTGAACAAGTCCTCATTTCCTCCTCCTCCTCAACCCCCAACAACTCTCTTTGAATTCACTGTCCCTATGATTTTTGAACTATTTTAAATTTCCTTAACCATTTGTCTATTGTTAGTTACTTATATTGCAACCACAACTTCGTTTTATGAATGATGCTGCAATGAACACAAGTACAGATATCTTTACAATGTAATAATATCATTTGCTTTGAATGTATTTTCTAAAGGATATATGGGTTACAGGGTAGCTCCGTTACACACACATACAGACAGACAGACAGACACACACACACTCACACACTTTTTTTATTGATTGATTGCAAATACCAGGGATTGAACTTGCTTGACTTGTTCTTTTGGCTTTTTCTCTTTAGCCTGGTGCTCTACCCCATGCGCCACACATCCAGTTCAGTTTTTTTTTTTTTTTTTTTT
Organism: Perognathus longimembris pacificus; assembly: GCF_023159225.1. Classification (NCBI taxonomy): domain Eukaryota; kingdom Metazoa; phylum Chordata; class Mammalia; order Rodentia; family Heteromyidae; genus Perognathus; species Perognathus longimembris. The sequence goes on along the minus strand of NC_063188.1, from coordinate 52,186,149 downwards.
TTTTTTTTGCTGATTGAGATAGAGTTTCACAGACTTTTATTCAATGGCTGAGTCTGAACTATGATCTTCTGATCTCATCTTCCTGAGTAGCTAATATTACAGATATTAGTCATTTGTGCCTGGCTTCTATTTTCAATAATTTTGGAAAACGTCATATTGTATTTTTTTATTTCAGTGTACAAGTGTTCTGTTTTCTTCACTTTCATGCCAACATTTACAATTTTTTTTACAATTCCTTTTCATCATATCAGAAATGAAAATTTCCAATTGGTCCTCAGTGTTTATTGTGAACAGAATGCTTTATTTAGGAATCACAAAGTGATTCTCAGTTGGAAAGAATAACAAAACAGATTTTATTAAGTTAATAATAAATTTTACACCAGGTGTTGGTGGCACATGCCTGTAGTGCTAGTTACTCAGGAGGCTGAGATTTGAGGATCACAGTTCAAAGCCAGCCCAGGCAGGAAAGTCTGTGAGACTCTTATCTCTAACTAACAAACACAAAACAGGAAATTGCACTGTGGCTCAAAGTGGTAGGGCACTACCTTTGGGCTGAATAGCTCAGGCACAGTGCCCAGGCCTAGAATTTAAGCTCCATGACAAACTAAAAAAAATAATAAATTTTACATCCTGCTCCTTAATTCTTTCTCTCTGTCTGTCTTTCTCTATATAAAATGAATGTATGTTAATATAATATTTATAATACATGATTATATATAATTGTACAATAAACATAATCTGTAGTTACATATTATTAGTTGTACAAACACTGAGAAGAAATAGAGTTGGAGGCTAAGGAAAGGGAAGAAATGATGAGGGTTTTTTCCTTAAAATTGAATCAAGGTTCAAGAGAGCTACTATACAAGTACATATAACTACCTTATAATTAAAATATTAATTATATACATATTAATGTTAATAATGAAGCCTGGTGAATGGATCCTATTTTCATAGCCTACAATAAAAGAACCAACACTGTAATTTTCATGAGAGGATCTTTTCAATTAAGCTTTACCTGAATAAGGACATAATCCTATCTGGAAATCTACTTCTGAATATATCTGCATGCATTATTTTAGGTGTACTTTCCTCTTATAAGTCTACCTTAATTTTATGTCTATTCTATTACTTGGTAAAATAGTCATTATCTCCTTTCAAAAATTCAGTTTATTAGAGCATTTAAAGATTTCTTGCTTTACATTTTTGTAATTTTGTTAATGGAAATCACTTTGTAGAACTACTTAAAGATAATAAAGTTATTTAAAAGTTTTGTTTTCCATAGAGTTCATTACAATTCAACTAAAATATTTTACAGGCCTCAGTGAATTATTTGCTTCTGAAAACCTCTTTATGTGTTAGTCAAATAAATAAAAATAGTTGTAAGCTTCATATAGTGTTCTGTTACCTTCAGAAAAACTCTGATTATTTTCATTGTGGGATACGTATCCACTTGCTTTCTGCACACATATAATGAAGAGGAGCTATGAATTTTTTTCAGTTTTATAGGTTTCTAATTTACTACTAATGGTGGTTAAACAAAAGCTTATTAACAGTAGTTAAAGCACTATGTATCACCCTACTCATTAATCTTAAGTACGTAGTATTAAAATGGATTAAAAGATAGAGTGAGAAATATATTTTACTTCATTATAAAATTATTAGAATGTTACATAAAATGAACTATATAGACTACCATTATTGTCCTCTCTGTCAGCATTTCACTTTTTTTTTAATTTCAAATGTAAAGGCTCAAACATTATGCATAGCATCATTGTCCTCATAGACACAATAGTTTTCTAGGCCATTGTCTTTCTTTCAACTTTTATTAGCTTTAGCACAGCAGAAATCATCTGGAATTTACATCACAATGTCCCATCTGAAGTGTGCACTTTTCCTTGTCTGTTAACATCCTCCAAATTCTACCACAGAAATATCCTTTCTGATAAATCAATGCAATATCTTTTCTCTTAGATTTATTTTTTTTAATTTTTATTATCAAACTGATGTACAGAGAGGTTACAGTTTCATACGTTAGGCATTGCATACATTTCTTGTACTGTTTGTTACCTTGTCCCTCTTGTCCCTCCCTCCTCCCCCTTTCCCTTCCCCCCATGTGGTGTTCAGTTCACTTACACCAAACAGTTTTGCAAGTATTGCTTTTGTAGTTGTCTTTTTTTACCCTGTGTCTCTCAATTTTGGTATTCCCTTTCTATTTCCTAGTTCTAATACCAGTGTACATGGTTTCCAATATACTCAGATAAGATTACAGAGATAGTGTAGGTACAACCACAGGAAGGTGATACAAGAACATCATCAATAATAGAAGCTACAGATACACATAGCAGTTAAAAGTAGTTACAACTGTGATATAACAATCATTTCCATAACATGGAGTTCATTTCACTTAGCATCATCTTATGTGTTCATAAGGGTATAGCTATTGGGCTCTTGTGATGCTCTGCTATGACTTGCCTAAACCTGTACTAATTATTCCCAATAAGGGAGACCATAGAGTCCGTGTTTCTTTGGGTCTGGCTCACTTCACTTAGTATAATTTATTCCAAGTCCTTCCATTTCCTTACAAATTGGGCAATGTCATTCTTTCTGATAGAGGCATAAAATTCCATTGTGTATATGTACCACATTTTCCTGATCCATTCGTCTACTGAGGGGCATCTGGGTTGGTTCCAGATTCTCGCTATGACAAATTGCGCTGCAATGAACATTGTTGTGCTGGTGGCATTACTGTGATTTTGTTTGTGGTTTTTTGGATAAATACCCAAAAGTGGGGTTGCTGGGTCATAGGGGAGTTCTACATTTAGCCTTCTGAGGACTCTCCATACTGCTTGCCAGAGTGGCTGAACCAGTTTACATTCCCACCAACAATGAAGTGGGGTTCCCTTTTGGCCACATCCCCTCCAACAATTGTTATTGTTAGTTTTCTTGATATATGACATTCTTACTTGGGTGAGATGGAATCTCAATGTTGTTTTGATTTGCATTTCTTTTAAGCCAGTGATGTAGAGCACTTTTTCTTATGTCTCTTGGCCATTCTCATTTCCTCATCAGAGAAGTCTCTTTGTAAGTCTTTAGCCCACTTGATGAAGGGGCTATTGGTTCTTTGTGGTTTCGTTTTGGAGGAAGGTAATTTTTTTAGTTCTGCATATATTTTAGATATGAGGCCTTTGTCCTTTGAATGGCCAGTAAAGATCTTCTCCCAATCTGTGGGCTTTCTGTTTATCTTGCAAGCTATGTCCTTTGCTGTGCAGAAGTTCTGCAGTTTGATGCAGTCCCATTTGTCCAAACTTTCTTTGATTTGTAGCCTTTCTGGGTCTTTGTTAAGGAAGTTCCGTCCTGTGCCAAGGAGCCCAAGTGTTTCTCCTACTCCTTCCTTTAGTGTTTTATGGTATCTGTTTTAATTTCGAGGTCTTTGATCCATTTGGAATTGATTTTGGTGCAGGGTGATATGTAAGGATCTAGGTTTAGTTTGTTGCATGTGTTGAAACAGTTTTGCCAGCACCATTTGTTAAAGAGGCTATCTTTCTTCCAAACTATTGTTTTAGCTCCTTTATCAAAGATTAAGTAGGCATATTTCTGTGGCTTCATTTCAGGGTCTTCAATTCTATTCCATTGGTCTTCAGGCCTGTTCCGGTGCCAATACCAAGCTTTTTTTTTTTTTATTACTACAGCTTTATAATACAGGTTGAAGTTGGGTATTGTAATTCCTCCAGCACTGTTCTTTCTGCCTAGGATTGTTTTTGCTCTTCTGGGTCTTTTATTGTTCCACATAAATTTCTGGATTGTTTCCTCTATTTCATTAAAAAATTGTGTTGGGATATTAATGGGTATTGCATTGAGTTTGTAGATAACCTTTGGCAATATTGCCATTTTGATTGTATTAATCCTCCCAATCCAGGAGCATGGGAGGTTTATCCATTTCCTTAGTTCTGCCTTAATTTTGTTTTTCATGTTTTTAAAGTTCTCATCATAGAGGTCTTTCACTTCTTTGGTTAAGGTTATTCCTAGGTATTTCATGTTTTTTGGGGCTATTGCAAAAGGAGATGTTTTCCTGAATTCAGCTTCGGCGTTCAGGTCATTAGCATATAGAAATGCCATTGATTTTTGAGGGTTTATTTTATTTTAAATTTTTTTTTATCAAACTGATGTACAGAGAGGTTACAGTTTCATACATTAGGCATTGGATACATTTCTTGTACTGTTTATTACCTCGCCTCTCATTCCCCTTCTCTCTCCTCCCCTTTTCCCTTTCCCCCCATGAATTGTTCAGTTCATTTACACCAGACAGTTTTGTTAGTATTGCTTTCGTAGTTGTTTGTCTTTTTTTACCCTGTGCCTCTCGATTTTGGTATTCCCTTTCAATTTCTTAATTCTAATACCAGTATACACGCTTTCCAATATACTTAGATAAGATACAGAGGTAGTGTAGGTACAACCACAGGAAGCAGATACAAGAAGATCATCAGTAATAGAAGCTACAGTTACACATAGCACATTGAAAGTAGTTACAACAGTGATATAACAATCGTTTCCATAACATGGAGTTCATTTCACTTAGCATCATCTTATGTGTTCATAAGGGTATAGCTATTGGGTGCTTGTGATCCTCTGCTTTGGCTTGCCTAAACCTGTACTAATTATTCCCTATAAGGGAGACCATAGAGTCCATGTTTCTTTGGGTCTGGCTCACTTCACTTAGTATAATTTTTTCCAAGTCCTTCCATTTCCTTACAAATGGGGCAATGTCATTCTTTCTGATAGAGGCATAAAATTCATTGTGTATATGTACCACATTTTTCTGATCCATTCGTCTACGGAGGGGCATCTGGGTTGGTTCCAGATTCTAGCTATGACAAATTGTTCTGCGATTAACATTGTTATGCTGGTGGCTTTAGTGTGATTTTGTTTGTGGTCTTTGGATAGATACCCAAAAGTGGGGCTCCTGGGTCATAGGGGAGCTCTATGTTTAGCCTTCTGAGTAATCTCCATACTGCTTGCCAGAGTGGCTGAACCAGTTTATATTCCCACCAACAATGAAGTAGGGTTCCTGCAACTTTGCCAATGTTTTCGATCAGCTCTAGTAGCTTGGGAGTAGAGTCAATGGGGTTCTTTAGTTATAAGATCATGTCATCTGCGAAGAGAGAAAGTTTAACTTCATCTTTTTCTATTTGGATTCCCTTTATATTTTCTTTCTTTTTTTTTTTTTACAAACAGATTGAGTCTTTATTTTATTGTACTTTGAGATATGCATATGACCACCTCTATTTTTTTTCTCAAATTTTTATTATCAAAGTGATGTACAGAGAGGTTACAGTTTCATATGTTGGGCATTGGGTACATTTCTTGTACTGTTTGTTACCTTGTCCCTCATGCCCCCCTCCCTCCCCCTCTTTCCCTCCCCCCACCAGGTGTTCAGATCACTTACACCACACAGTTTTGCAAGTATTGCTTTTGTAGATATTTCTCTTTCTTTACCCTGTGTCTCTCAAATTTGGTATTCCCTTTGAACTTCCTATTTCCAATACCAATAAACACGGTTTCCAATATACTCAGATAAGATTATAGAGATAGTATAGGTACAACCATAGGAAGGTGATACAAGAACATCATCAATAATAGAAACTACACATACACATAGGACGTTGAAAGTAGTTACAACGGTGATATATCAATTGTTTCCATAACATGGAGTTCATTTCACTTAGCATCATCTTATGTGTTCATAAGGGTATAGCTATTGGGCCTTGTGATGCTCTGCTATGGCTTGCCTAAGCCTTTACTAATTATTCCCAATAAGGGAGGCCATAGAGTCCATGTTTCTTTGGGTCTGGCTCACTTCACTTAGTACAATTTTTTCCAAGTCCTTCCATTTCCTTACAAATGGAACAATGTCATTCTTTCTGATAGAGGCATAAAATTCATTGTGTATATGTACCACATTTTCCTGATCCATTCATCTATGGAGGGGCATCTGGGTTGGTTCCAGATTCTCGCTATGACAAATTGTGCTGCGATGAACATTGTTGTGCTGGTGGCATTACTGTGATTTTGTTTGTGGGCTTTTGGATAGATACCCAACAGTGGGGCTGCTGGGTCATAGGGGAGTTCTATATTGAGCCTTCTGAGGAAACTCCATACTGCTTGCCAGAGTGGCTGAACCAGTTTACATTCCCACCAACAATGAAGTAGGGTTCCCTTTTGGCCACATCCTCTCCAACAATTGTTATTATTAGTTTTCTTGATATATGACATTCTTGCTGGGGTGAGATGGAATCTCAATGTTGTTTTGATATGCATTTCCTTTATGGCCAGTGATGTAGAGCATTTTTTCATATGTCTGTTGGACATTCTCATTTCCTCATCAGAGAAGTTTCTTTGTAGGTCTTTAGCCCACTTGATGAGGGGGCTATTGGTTCTTTGCGGTTTTGTTTTGAAAGGAGGTAATTTTTTTAGTTCTGCATATATTTTAGAGATGAGGCCTTTGTCCATTGAATGGCCAGTAAAGATCTTCTCCCAGTCTGTGGGCTTTCTGTTTATCTTGAGAGCTATGTCCTTTGCCATGCAGAAGCTCTGCAGTTTGATGCAGTCCCATTTGTCCAACCTTTCTTTGATTTGTAGCCTTTCAGGGTCTTTGTTAAGGAAGTTCTGTCCTGTGCCAAGGAGCCCAAGTGTTTCTCCTACTCCTTCCTTTAGTGTTTTCAGGGTGCCTGTTTTGATTTCAAGGTCTTTAATCCATTTGGAATTGATTTTGGTGCAGGGTGATATATAAGGATCTAGTTTTAGTTTGTTGCATGTGTTGAGCCAGTTTTGCCAGCACCACTTGTTAAAGAGGCTATCTTTCTTCCATACTATTGTTTTAGCTCCTTTATCAAAGATTAAGTAGGCGTAGTTCTGTGGGTTCAATTCTGGGTCTTCAATTCTGTTCCATTGGTCTTCAGGCCTGTTCCGGTGCCAATACCAAGCTGTTTTTATTACTATAGCTTTATAATACAGCTTGAAGTTGGGTATTGTAATTCCTCCAGCACTGTTCTTTCTGCTTAGGAGTGTTTTTGCTATTCTAGGTCTTTTATTGTTCCATATGAATTTCTGGATTGCTTCCTCTATTTCATTAAAAAATGGTGTTGGGATATTAATGGATATTGCATTGAATTTGTAGATAGCCTTTGGCAATATTGCCATTTTGATTATATTAATCCTCCCAATCCAGGAGCATGGGAGGTTTTTCCATTTTCTTAGTTCTGACTTAATTTCATTTTTCAAGCTTTTAAAGTTCTCTTCAAAGTGGTCTTTCACTTCTTTGGTTAAGGTTATTCCTAGGTATTTTATGTTTTGGGGGGCTATTGCAAAAGGAGTTGCTTTCCTGATTTCAGCCTCGGTCTTCGGGTTGTTAGCATAGAGAAAGGCCATTGATTTTTGAAGGTTTATTTTATATCCTGCAACTTTGCCAAAGTTTTGGATCAGCTCTAGTAGCTTGGGGGTAGAGTCTATGGGATTCTTTAGGTATAGGAACATGTCATCTGCGAAGAGAGAAAGTTTAACTTCATCTTTTCCTATTTGGATCCCCTTTATATTCTCTTCTTGCCTAATTGCTCTGGCTAGAAATTCTAGTACTATGTTGAAGAGCAGGGGAGAGAGTGGACATCCCTGCCTTCTTCCTGATTTTAAAGGGAATGGCTTTAGTTTTTCACCATTTAGAGTTATGCTTGCTGTTGGTTAGTCATAAACTGCCTTGATTATACTCAGGAATGTTCCCTGGAATCCCAGTTTTTCCAGGGCTTTTAGCATAAATGGGTGCTGGATTTTATCGAACGCTTTTTCCGCATCCAGCGATAAAACCATGTGGTTCTTTACCTTGCTCCGGTTGATGTGGTGGATTACATAAATTGACTTGCGTATATTAAACCAGCTTTGCATCCCTGGGATGAATCCAGTTTGATCGTGGTGTATGATTTTTTTGATGACCTGTTGAAGTCGATTGGCCAGAATTTTGTTGAGAATTTTTGCATCTATGTTCATCAGGGAGATTGGTCTGTAGTCCTCTTTCCGTGATGAGTCTCTGCCTGGTTTTGGGATGAGGGTTATACTGGCTTCATAAAATGAGTCTGGTAGTGAACGTTCTCTTTCAATTTCATTGAAGATTTTGAGAAATATTGGAGTGAGTTCTGTTTTGAAGGCCTTGTAGAATTCTGCGGTGAATCCGTCTGGACCTGGGCTTTTCTTGGATGGGAGAACATTTATTGCTGTTTCTATTTCAACACTGGTTATGGGTCTGTTTAGAAGGTTTAAGTCTTCATAGTTGAGTTTGGGGGTATCAATTTTTTCTAGGAAATCATCCATTTCTTCCAAGTTCTTGAATTTGTTGGCATAAAGGTTTGCAAAATAGTCCCTTAGTATTTTCTGAATTTCGGTTATTTCTGTGTTGATGCTACCTGTTTCATCTCTTATCTTGTTTATTTGAGTGTGCTGCCTTTGTTTTTTGGTCAGGTTTGCCAGGGGTCTGTCTATCTTGTTGATTTTTTCAAAGAACCAACTCTTTGTTTTGTTGATTCTTTCGATGGTTTTTTTCGTCTCTAATTGATTTATTTCTGATTTGATTTTAATTATTTGCTTCCGTCTATTGACTTGGGGTTTGGCTTGTTGTTCTCTCTCAAGGAAATTAAGGTGCTTCCTTAAATTATTGAGTTGCTGTTTCTCCAGTTTGTTGATGTATGCACTCAGAGATATAAATTTTCCTCTGAGTACTGCCTTTGCTGTGTCCCAAAGGAGCTGGTACTTTGTGTCATCAACTTGGTTGAATTCCATAAACATTTGAATTTCCGTTTTAATTTCTTCAATGACCCTCTGATGGTTAAGCAGTGTGTTGTTTAGTCTCTATGAATTGTAGCGATTTCTGTGGTGGCTGGTTGAGTTGAGCTCTAATTTTATTCCGTTGTGGTCTGAGAGAATGCAGGGAATGGTTTTGATACTTCTGAATTTGTACAGATTTTCTTTGTGCCCTAAGATGTGATCTGTTTTGGAGAATGTTCCATGTGCTGCCGAAAAGAATGTGTATTCTGTCCTTGCTAGGTGGAATATTCTGTAGATGTCGATTAAGTCTAGTTGGTCTATGCAATTGTTTAGTTCTGTGGTTTCTTTTTTCAGTTTTTGGCGTCTTGATCTGTCCAGAGGTGATAGTGGAGTGTTAAAGTCCCCCACTATCAATGTGTTTGGGTCTATGAGTGATTTTAGAGCCAGTAGTGTTTGTTTGATGAAGTTGGGTGCTCCTGTAGATGTCGATTAAGTCTAGTTGGTCTATGCAATTGTTTAGTTCTGTGGTTTCTTTTTTCAGTTTTTGGCGTCTTGATCTGTCCAGAGGTGATAGTGGAGTGTTAAAGTCCCCCACTGTCAATGTGTTTGGGTCTATGAGTGATTTTAGAGCCAGTAGTGTTTGTTTGATGAAGTTGGGTGCTCCTGCATTTGGTGTGTAGATATTTAGAATGGTTATTTCTTTCTGGAGGAGAGATCCTTTTACTAGTATGTAGTAACCTTCTTTGTCTCTTCTTACCTTTTTTAATTTGAAGTCAATTTTGTCTGATACTAGGATTGCAACTCCAGCCTGCTTATGGGGGACATTTGCTTGATAGATTTGTTTCCAGCCTTTCACTTTTAGAAGATGTTTACTTTTGCTGGATAGATGTGTCTCTTGGAGGCAGTAGAAAGATGGATCTTGATTTTTGATCCAACTTATGAGCCTATGTCATTTGATTGGAGAATTAAGTCCATTAATGTTGACAGTTAGGATTGAGAGGTGATCGTTTGTTCCTTTCATTATCACTATCTTGTTTAAAGCTGTGTCTTCCCATTTCTTGATCTAGTGTTTACTAATTAGGGTTCATTTCTCTGTCTGTGTTGGGATCTTGATTATTTTCCCAGTATAGTACATTTTTAAGGATTTTGTGTAAAGCTGGTTTGGTGGAGATATATTGTTTCCGTTTTTCCTTACTGTGGAAGACTTTTATTTGACCTTCAGCTATGAAGGAGAGTTTGGCTGGGTACAGAATTCTTGGTTGGTAGTTATTTTTATTTAGAGTTTGGTATACTTCATTCCAGGCTCTCCTTGCTTTCATGGTCTCTGCTGACAAGTCTGGGGTAATTCTGATTGCTTTTCCTTTATATGTTATTGTTTTCTTTGCCCTAACAGCTTTGAGTATTTTTTCCTTGCACTCTGCTGAAGCTGTTTTGATCACAATGTGTCGGTGGGAAGTCCTATTCTGGTCTGGTCGACTTGGGGTTCTAAATGCTTCTTGTATCTGTATAGGCCTTTCCTTCTGGATGTTTGGGAAGTTCTCAGCTAATATTCTGTTAAATAGGTTGCCTATCCCATTAACCTCTTTCTCCAAGTTTTCCTCAATACCTATTATCCTTAAATTGGGCTTCCTGATCCTGTCTTGAATCTCCTGTAGCGATCTGTTTTGTTGCTTGGACTGGATTTGTATTGATTTTTGATCTTTCTCCATAGAATCTAAGGAATCTTCAGCTCCTGAGATTCGATCCTCTGCTTCAGTTAGTCTGGACTGTAGGCTAGCTACTTGATTTCGAATCTCTTTTCCTTCTGACTGGTCTTTCCTGATGCTTTCCATGTCATTTCTTAGGTCCTGTATGGACTTCTTTACTTCATTAACTTCATTACTTTGGTTATGAGTGTTGTCTCTCAAATCTTTAAGCTGGGTAGCTATCTTTTCATTTGCCTCTTGAAGCTCATTTATCTTTCTATTTGTGGATGCCATGAAATTCTCCATTAATTTTTGCTTTGCCTCCTCACGCTCTAACATAATTGACTGAAGAGATTCAAACTTTTCATTTATCATGTTTATCAGTAGACTTTGTAGAGCATTTTGGGGGTTTTCTTCTATGTTTTTGATTGACTGCTCTGCTTCCTGCTTGTTTGAGTGGGGGATAAGACTTCATTGTTTGCCATCTTTCTTGTGTTTCTTCTGCCCATTTGAATTGGGAATGCCAGTCTACCAGCCCCTGTGAGCACCGTTTAAGACCCAAAGCAGCCCTTACCAAGCACTGTTGAGTAAATCTTAGAATTTCACAATTATATACTGATAACTTGTATACCTGTCTATAAAGTTAGATTTGGTGTTCCTAAAGAATACAATTTCAATAAAACAATCGATCCTGGGCCCTGTATTCAGTAGTTACTTATTTACTGTTTCAACCCTATATTCAATTCTTGTTTTTATATTAAGTTCTTTAAGGACTGGCTTTCTCTATGAACCCCTTTGATTAACTTGTATTAAGCTGGGTTACCCTCTATCCAATAACCAGGAGTCAATGGAACCTGGAGGTCCAGGCAATAAGTCAGGAGGGTAAGTTGGAGGTAGTGAAGAGAATAGAGTAAAATGTATTGGGGGGGGGGGTGGTGATTTTGGTTTAGTTTCAGTGACGTGGAAATGTGGAGAAGAGTAGAATCAGAAGAAAGAACAATGTTAAAATGACAGACACTGGAGAGTTAGCAGAAAAGGGTGGAGTTGTTATTTATAGGAAAGTAATTTTTAAAGGAAGAGGACGCAACGAGAGAAATGAAGTAAAAATATTGGAAGACAGATACACAAAACAGAGAAAAATTATTTTAAAAGGAAGCATAAGTAAATAAAAAGGAAAATAACAGAAAAGGAACAATCCAAACAAATAAACAAACACAAAAAAACTTGATAAAACAAACCAGTAAAAATGGAAAACAAACAAACAAAAAACAAACAAACAAAAAAAAAACAACCAATGATGTTTCAGGTGTGAAAAAAATTAAAAAGAAAATTAAAAAAAAAATTTTTTTTAAATGTTTGAAAAGAAAAAGAAACCAGTCTCTGGTTTCCCTGCAATGGACTGCAGTCTATTTTCCTGATTGGCTGGTTTGACTTGATTTCAGTTGGCAAGGGGTGGTTCTGTTCTGACCTTCTCCCCTGTTGGTGCAATCGTGGGTCTCTGAGGTTCGCACAGCTTGCAGGCAGGCCTTGGGCGTCCTCTGTCGATGGTGACGTGAGCAGTCTCAGGAACTGTGGCTCCTCTGTCTGCTGTGGGGCCGCTGCCTTTGATGCCTGGTCTTGACTAGGCTGTGAATGCAGCAGGGCGGGGCGCCTTTGGCCTGTTTTGGTCCTCTGAGAGTTGCTTGCCTGAGGGAGGCAGCCTCCTTGGCATAGGTGGCTGTGGGATGCAGCTCCGTTTTGGGCTGGGAATTAGCTTCCTCTGTGATGGGACCGTTTAGCTGTCCCAGGAACTGTTTGTTCCTCCGTCTGTTGTTTACGTGCCCCTGGTAGCTGCTCGCAGCTTTTGCTTTAAGTTTAGAAATTCTGGCTGGCAGGGCAGGGCACCTCTGGCTAAGTCCCGGACTCGCCTCCCAACAGGGCAGGGGGCGTTCTTCTGGGCGGAGCTGGTTCTCACTGATTTCACCCCTCCTGCCCTTTTCAAAGATGGCTTTTTTCACCTCGCTTTCCCCAGGCCCGCTTCAGTTCCAGTCTGGTCTGACCCTGTGCCAGTGGCAAAGATGGCGCTTTGCTCTGGCGGTGGGGACAGGGATGCCTTCCAGAAGCTGGACTGTGGGGACAAGAGAGGATAATTTTTGTGGGGTACTCACGCTGTCTCTGCGATGTCAGGTCCTCCATGCTCAGCTGCCGTCTGGAGTATTTAACGCTTTAGCTGTACGGAATGCGGGGGGGGGGGGGGCGGGGGCTGTGCCCAGCACTGTGCCGGAGCCAGCGCTGGCGCGGCGGCGGGACGCCGCCCGGAACTCAAATCTGTGTTTTCAGACCAGCAAAGTCGATTTTTCCTTCCTGTTCAGAATCCCTGTACTGTTAGAATTTACTTTGGCTGTCTTTCTCGGAGAAACAGTTTCTTTGGGGTGAGAAAACTACGATATCGGAGGGAGCTCTGCAAGAGCTCAGCCGCTCCTCCGCAGTCTTCACCACCCAAACTGACCTCCCTTTATATTTTCTTCTTGCCTAATGGCTCTGGCTAGAAATTCTAGCTCTATGTTGAAGAGAAGGGGAGAGAGCTGACACCCCTGTCTTGCTCCTGATTTTAAAGGGAATTGCTTTAGTTTTTCACCATTTACAATTGTACTTGCTGTTGGTTTTTCATAGACTGCCTTTATTATATTCTGGAGTGTTCCCTGGAATCCCAGTTTTTCCTGGGCTTTTAGCATAAATCGGTACTGGATTTTATCGAATGCCTTTTCTGCATCCAGAGATATAACCTTGTGGTTCTTTACCTTGCTCCGGTTGACGTGGTGGATTACATTAATTGACTTGCTTATATTGAGCCAACTTTGCATCCCTGGGATGAATCCAGTTTCATCGTGGTGTATGATTTTTTTGATGACCTGTTGAAGTCGATTGGCCCGAATTTGTTGAGAATTTTTGCATCTATGTTCATCAGGGAAATCGGTCTATAGTTCTCTGGTTGGTATTTTTTTGACTCGCAGGTAAATAACATCATCACTGACATTCCTTCATTGTGTCTGTGCTGTCTTATGAAGATAGTAGTCATGTTGGAATAGGCCCCATCCTACTCAATTAATTACACCTGAAATTAACCTATTTCCAAATTTTACATTTTGAGATAGAGTGGAAAAAGACATGAAAACATGTTTTTAGGGAAGCAGATACAATGCAACCCCTAAATATCTACATACCTCAAATGTTTCTTTGGTGGTGCCATTAGCTGATAGGCCTTATATTTGTAAAGTCTTCTCTCTCCATAAATTCTCACATACAATTTTATTTTAATAGTATATAGGAGATAATGGAGATTAAATAAGGTTATTTCACTTGCTCAAGACCATTCACTAATAAGGAGTGGATCTGGGTGTGGCTCACTGTAGGGTAACCTGCTGTCTGTCACAAATCTTTAATGACTTGGTGAAACATTTATTTTTCTGTTTCTTCTCGATGAGCAAATAGATGAAAATCAAACATCATTTAGTCCACATTTGTATGCATTTTTAATTTATTGGTATATCACTTATGAAAAATATATTACATGTTAGCTACAAAAAATGATACTAGCCTTTTTATATTTTCTTTTCATGTTTTCAAAGAATTTCCTTAAATCCCTTTAAATTAATCTTTCAATTAACATTTTGTTCATTAATAATTTGGAAGCAAGCTGGGTACAAGTGGCCCCTACCTGTAATTCTAGCTACTCAGCAGGCTGAGATCTGAGGATTGTGCTTCAAAGCCAGCCTGGACAGGAAAGGCATTGAGACTCTTATCTCCAATTAACCACTGGAAAACCAGAAGTGGCTCTGTGGTCCAAGTGATAGAACTCTAGCCTTGAGCTAAAGAGCTCCGGGACAGTGCCCAGGCCCAGCATTCAAGCCTTACAACTGGCAAAACAAACCAAAACAATCTGAAAGCAATAGTAAAAAGAAGATTACAAAGGACAAAGGGTGAACCAAAGCAACAGTGATATTCACAGTTACAATATATTGGAAATTAACTTTACAACTTGAGGTTAGGAGAGTCTGTTGGGGGCAGGGGGAGTGACGAAAAAAATAAACAAAGGAGAGGGTAGTATTGTTGGACCAGAAATGTACTCATTATCTTACTTATGTAACTTTAACCCCTCTGATATTACCCTTACAATAAAAAGTTTGAAAAAGTAGGTTAATTCATTCAGACATATAAAATAGTTCATTTCTCGAATATGTCTTTCTAGTATCATCAGGCTTGACTGAATAGAATGAGTCTTTACTTTCAGGAGTGAATTATGGCCTTTACATCTAGAAGATTACTCAATTTAGAAGTTCGTTGTCTACTAGGTACAAGCTTATGTATCAGTTTCTGTGTAGCAGGAGACTCTTAACTATTCTCGAGTAAAATCATGGCCATAACACTTAAAGACTTAGAGCTGTGCTTTTGATATAGATATATCTGGGGAGGGAAACTTTTTTCCACTTGCTGTAATAAATGAAGAAGCAGATATTGGGCCAAGGGAAAAAGGACAAGCAACACAATTGAGAAAATCTCACACAGATACATAGAATAATTGGTCTTTAGCTACCATATGAAATCATAATTTGTACATTAACTATGCCATGAAAACTATCATAAAAGCAGACCAAGAATGAATGGGTTAACAAAACATCTTCAGTATTTCTGAAAGTCTTAACTTCCAGCCCCTTAACACATTGCCAGGTGGTTTATGCTTGTCTTATCTCTACCTTTTTCCCTGAAGTGTAACATGTCCTTTCAGTAGATATGGTAGATACATGGCACCGTCCAACATCCATTTAGGACTAGTCTGTTTAAGTAATGCTCAGACTTTATCTATTCAACCTATTATAAAATTCCCCACAAAGCTTTCATATTGCAAATGTTTTGATAGTAGAGATAGCTGATGACCTATCATCTCACCTAGGATGATCAGTTAATCAGTTAAGAATGCACTCTGCTAAAAATAACTGACCTTAGTACAGGGGCTTAAAGAGATATGTTTGGAAGTAAGCAATCTACTGACTGATCTTGTAACTCAATGATCCACTTAGAAATCTAGGTTCTTGCTGGACTTAGTGGTTCACACCTTTAATCCAAGCTATTAGGGAGATGGAGATTATGAAGTTGATGGTATGAAGCTTGTCTGTGCAAAAAAAAGTTAGCAAGACCCCAATCTTAATCAATGAGCCTGGCATGGTGTCATTTTGTATATAACTCCAGATACATGGGGGCTAATAGAGAGGAGTAATCTCCTATTTGCGTATCACTGTGGCTGAGACCAGAGGCATGAACTGCCATGCCACGTTTTTGGTTGAGATGGAGTCTTCCTCACTTTTTAGCCCAGGCTGGCCTTCCTCTGATCTCTACCTCTTAAGTAGCTTCTATTATATGTATGAAAATAGAGTAATAAAACATAGAAAGATTTTTTTAAAAAGGATTGAATGCCACTGGTTCATGCTTGCAATCCTTCCTACTCTGGAGGCCTTGCAACAGATAATCAAGGTTCAAAAACAGCTTGGCAGAAAATCTGTAACATGCCATCTCCAGAAGAAAATAAAACCCAGGAAAAAAGTAGAGCTGGAAGCATGACTTAAGTGGTTGAGTGAGCATTTGCAAATCAGACTGAGCAAGAGCAAGGCTCTGAGTTTAAGTCCCAGTACTGTAAAAAAGAAAAAAGAAAGAAAGAAAAAGAAAAAGAAGAAAAAAAAGAGATTGTTAAAAAGTATGAGATAGAGAAAAAGAAACTTTAAGAGGAGATAACTGACTAAAGCATATTATATACATGTATGGAGGAAGGAGTGAGAAGAGGAAAAAAGAAAGAAAAAGAAAAATCCAAGGGTGGAATTCTAAGCTTCAAGGAAGGGACAGTGGGGAGATATTTTGCATAATAGGGGGCCTTTTTGTTTTGTCAGTCATGGGGCTTGAACTCTGGGTTTAGGCACTGTCCCTGAGCTATTTTGCTCAAGGTTTGTACTCCACCACTTTGAACCACAGGGCCACTTCTGGTTTTCTGGTGGTTAATTGGAACTAAGAGTCTTATGGTCTTTCCTTTTTCAGATGGCTTTGAACCAGTCCTCAGATCTTAGCTTCCTGAGTAGCTGGGATTACAAGTGTGAAACACAGGAGCCCAGCTAAGGGGCTTTTGTTGAGACTTCTTAAATAATTTATATAAATAGAACCCTGCTTTATTAACATAAGAAGAGGTTCCAATTGTAAAATGCCTACTTTGTTCTACATTTCATATGTATTTTATTTCATTTTAATAGGAACACACTGTCTAATTACAATGCCATCTAAGAAGTGTTAATAATAACACATACTGGGACATGGGAACGCAGAGGAAGAATGCATGCAATTCAGATAGGAGCCTTGTATAAGTAGAGACTGTATGTATCTGTTTTCAAGACTATCTTAGCTATGATATGGGAGAAAGGATAGGTGTTGAAATTAGATTTTTGTTGGTAACTCAATAAGAAAAAAATCTACTTAAGTTTATAGTAGGTTTGAATCCTGTTTTTGCTTTGGAAACTTTACATCTCTCCATTACAAGCAAATTTGTCCCTATTTTTCCAGCAGTGTCTTCAAGTATACGAACAGCTAATTTGTCTCGATAGAATTGCTCATTCTGTCAATGACAATAAGAACTGTATTTCTTTCTCACAAGTTTCCTAATTTATTTATTTTACTATAGCTCTTTGTTTGGTCAGTTGTTTGGTTGCCTGCAGCATGGTCATCACTGCTATTGCTTGCCTCACACAAGCAAAAAACTATATTTTTAAAGACAGCACAAAGATGTGTTATGTGCCTTGCTAAACAACTAAAAGCGACTGTGAAGTTCCATAATGCATCTGAAAATCTGTTTCCTTTTCAAAGGACACCAGGTGCTCAGAGCTGCACATGAAGACTGCCATTGTTAAAAATACAAAGAATTCAATAAACATATGGACATTTTGTTAATATGGCCTTAAAAAGATTTCTTCAGGTCTTAGATATGCTTGTTAAGTACTCCCTGATCATCAACAGAGAAAGCAGCCTTTTTACCAACACCCAGCCAACAGCTAGCAAAATGCAAACTATTCTCATTAAATACTGAAAGCATATAGAAGCCTGGCTTTGTACACAGAATATCCAGCATTGTAGTGATTCATATTTATTTAGCCATAACAATGCTTTTCTCTCTACCCCAGATACTTAAGCATCTCAGTAGTTACATCTGGTTTTGTTACCTTTGACTTTTCAGAAAATGAGTTTCTAATTCAAATAAGCAGGGAATTGTTTTCTTGATAGTGAAAGCTACCATAGCTGCCACCACGTTTTAAAAATATTTCAGGATGCTTGAATCAATTATTTGGCTAGATCCATTTGTATATTCATTAAGTTGAAGAAAGACATACTTTGTTTCCCTTTTTTAAAGATTTTTGTAATCTTTCTAAATAAATGAGAATTAGGATGGAAGTTAGAGAAATGGGATGAAGAAGAAAACCTAAATGTATATTGAGAGTTGAAGTGTACATTCCGTTTGATGACAAGCAGGGAAAAAGATGAAAACCAAGTGTTTAAGATAATTGGTAATTGAAAATTCTAAGCTTGTCCAAAGCTCTAAGCAATCTTTTGAGGCTTGATTAGTATACATTTATGCTCTATTTTTCTCTGAAAATGGATTATACATCATTACCGGTGTCTTCTCCACAGAGTATTTTGATTTTTAACAATGTAAATTGACTATTTTTTGAGACATAAATATGTACATTTCTAGGAGATAAACAGGTATCTGTTTCATATTGCTTATTGGACCAATCTGGTATGTGCCGTTGGGGGAATTGTTATGAACCATCATTTCCTGTAGATTTAATTTAGACTCTAAATTCCTGAGAGTATGAACCTTATCATCTGTACATTTGAAACTTTGTGGGCTGTGACGTCACAAGCCTCATCCTTGCAAGTGTCTAGGCAACGTGTGAATTCGATCTGATTGCACTGGGGAAAACAGGCTTCTTCATAATTCTGTCTTCCAGCCTGGCTTTGACTCTAATTCTAATCAGCTCCTCAGCTGATTCTTCTTGCATCCATGACTACCCAGAGTCCCTGACTCCGGCACCTATTATACCTAAGAGGTATAAAAGTAAGACATGCAGCTGACTATTATTAGGTCTGATCCAGTTTCCAGAGAATTTATAAGGAAGAACCCAACCCCCATTCAACACAGAAATTCTGTCAATTTACAGGAGCTCACAACCTATGGATTTAAAGAATCAGACAGAATAGAAATAATCAGGATTGAATATCAACAATGCTTCATGTAAATTGTTTGTTACCTCAAGGAATTAGTTTCAGTCTTAGTTTAAATAACAGTATGGTTCTCTTCATTCTCAGATATATTACAAGCAAAATCCATATGTCAAAAATATAAGTTATATTACTCCAGAGCATGTGCCTTATTTTTCAATAGATGAGACAAATACATAGTTATGCTTTTTCCATAACTGATATTTTACCTCAAATTTTCTAATTACAAAAGTAAATACATACCAAATACATAAAACTTGTGATAGCACAAAGAATGCAGTGACTAAAAATCATCTGCAATGCAACAACTCAGATATAATTGTTAATGTTTTTGCATATGTCTATAAGTCAGACTTATAAATATGGTTATATGTCTACTCCAAAAAATCATATTTTACACATTTTAAAAGTCTTTATATATTTTAATGAGTTCTGCAAAAACCACTACATCTATCATATATGTCAGATATATGTGTATATATATTATACGTGTATATACTACATATATATAGAGAGAGGGGCATACATATTTTTGTGTATTTTAATGCTGAGGTTGGATTAAACTGTATTTCAGGATCAAACTGTGTTACATATTTTTGTCCATATGCTTGTGAAACCTTTATATTAACTTAGTAATGGATTGTGACTGTTCTCCAATGTTAGTTAATACTCTGCCACACTATGATTTTAACCAAATTATGCCTTACCTCTGTATGGACCTATTATATGTAATTCATCATTGTCTAATATTTTATTTCCAAATTTTCATGATTATAAGTAATATCAGTGTTAAGTTTCATGACATATATCTGTACTCCCAGCACAGTCATAAGAAGAAGAACTTGGATTTACAGGCCAATCTGGGCTACATAGTGAGACGCTCAATCTGGGCTACATAGTGAAACGCTCAAAAATCCATGAGCAGGACGCATAGCACAGTGATAGTATGCTTACTAATATGTACAAGGCCCTGGATTTATTGTCTAACAGGGCAAATAAATAATACCTCCATGAAAATCTTTGTGCATTAAATTTTGCATAGCTTTCTGATTATTTCCTTAGCTTAAATTGCCAGATGATATAGACAGCAAGATTTTTTTTTACCTTTCTTTTGTTACCTAAAGATAGCTGGACTTATTTATTGTAACATGTTTAGATTTTCTATAGAAGGGCATCCATCACATTTTACTTGAAAAAAACTGCTTACATATATCCAAGCATTTATCTTCTGGCTACTTTATTTTGTACATGATGAAATATCTGCCTATAACTGCATTTATCTATGTCTGGCCATTTTTTTGTGGTAAATAAGTGTTGCAAACCTTTGTTTTTTGTTGTTAAATTCAGGACATTTCCCAGAAGCTTCAGCTGAACACAGATATCACCAATTGAAAATGGAAAAAAGCAAAGCACCAAGTGATTTTCCATCAGTAAAGCTGAGCTCTTTCAGAGTGTATATACCCTGACCATGCCTCATAAATGAAAGTGTAGTGAGGGCAAAATGGTAAGGGCCATTAAAAAGTCTATATCTAGTATCTATTTTGTAGAAGGTATTATGCTAATTACCTTGCATTTGCATGTACACACAGGGTTGGTGCAGAGTCATATGTAGACAGACAGAGGCTCTGCTTTTAAGGATTGCTGGGGAATAGTTGCTGCTGAATAGAACATTCAATAAGAAGACTACATGAGAGATGTAGCAAAGCCATCTCACCACACAAAAACAAATCTAGATGAGCAAATTAAAGCTAAAACTAGGCTTTTGATTATCAGAATCAAAGCTATTCTAAATCTGTATTTTAACCTCAATATCCTTCACATAATACAAATAAGACTCCCCCAAACTATGTTATAAAGTGAAAGCAAGCATTTTATATTGAACATATAAATACAGCAAATTTCAAAATCTGACTTGACTCTAATGTTCCATAGTAAAACAAAAACTTTGTAGAAGAAAAAAATGTACAAAAAGCAGACAACTTTACAGTTAATGTAACGGTAAGAAAGTGTCAGTTGAATTCCTGGAAATAGTTTGTGCAATGATTTGCTGAATTTTACATAAACTCTTCTATCCTATGATTGTCACTCTGCTGGACTCTGAAGAGAAAAACAATTAAGACAATGTCTCTGGCATGATAGGATGGTGGGAAGCATTGTATTTTAGCCAATGAAAAATAATACTTGGAGTTAAGTTATAATGTAGGCTTAAGATTCATATCAGGTTTCTTGAAGAAAAAAATAAGAATTGACTCTTGAAAAATTAACCATAAAAGGGGAGTTCACATATTTCAAATCACTTGAGACCACAGAAGTAAACTTGGAGGTTTCATATGTTTCACTGATGTAATCAATGACACTGGAATCTGACACAGAAGTTCATACCATTCCAGGTTCCAGTAATTGGTTATAGTTGTTGCTACTGTCAGTGACCATCACCAAAATTATTTCTGGATGACCTCTATGTCCTCACATTATTAGTTTCCATTCCAAGTCTAGAGAGAATGATTCTGATTGGCAAAGGCTAAGTATTTGCACATCCTATTTTCAATAGTTGTGGGAAAAGAAAATAACTGGTATTTCCAGCTTCTATGGCAGGAGACAAGGGTAGCCTCACAAAGTAAAGGATTGCCAAAGCATAAAAATATACTCAAGATGCTTAGGCAGCCACAAATTACAAATGTCTTCTCTAGTTAGCTACTGTACTAAGTGATTTGTCTGCTGTTTCTATTTTATTTTGTAAGGAACTACTGTCATTTGGAGGTGTCACATTATGCTAGATTAAACTGGAATATTAAACTAAAATTCCAATGATCTATTAAAAACAAGAGTTTCTAACTCTCAATCTGTCTTTCCATTATGGTCAGCAGGTTAGAGAGGTGGTTTTGCTCACATTGTTCTCACCTAGAGACCCAGATTGGCAAAGATTTCAGCATTGATTATGCTATTATCTCAGATTGAGAGTACAGGGTTTATTGTGTGAGAGGAAGACAGAGCATAATTTACATCTTTGTAATATAATATTTCAGTTTAGAAGAAAATATGTAACTTCTTTCCTATTTTATTGGCTATAACTACCCTTTCAATCATGTCTAAATTCACATATCCATAAGTAGAAAAAGAACTAGATTTGGAGGGAATCACAACTTCTATCAGTAAATTTACATTTTCAGAAATTGTAAACACAGTTTAAATATGTTAACAATCATATAACTCAGATTTGAATATTTTCTGATACACTGTTATATACTGCTAGCAAATGCATTATTACTTCCATTTTAGTTCTCACAATACTTTCATTTATGTTAAATCATTGTCTCAACTTAATAGAATAGGAAACAAAGATATAGAGAAGTTTAGTGATTTGTTCAAGGTTGCACAATTAGTACCTTTCAGATTTCAAAACTCATGTTTTAACCACTGCATTACAACATCTCATTTTACCCTATTTTATAGCACGGTGTACATGATGTACAGTCACTAACTACTTTGAATAAATGTAACTGACTATACTAAATTGATTACTCTCATCTATCCTCAGGATTACAAAGAAATTTATAAATCAGAAGCTTATTGATCCTGTTTCTTCTTTAGATGCAAATGGAACGAGAAAAGAAACCTAGCTTACCAATAGCCAATCAGTAATTTTTTTCTCATAGCTGTCATAAATGGACTCAAATGAAAATTTGATGTAAAATGATAAGGTGCAAAAAGAGGAATAAGCTGACATACCTTTTGTAGAATTTTATTCATATTTTAAAATTTCATTTCTTAGTAATAGAATAGCTTCTGC
This sequence comes from Perognathus longimembris pacificus, assembly GCF_023159225.1. Taxonomy (NCBI): domain Eukaryota; kingdom Metazoa; phylum Chordata; class Mammalia; order Rodentia; family Heteromyidae; genus Perognathus; species Perognathus longimembris. The sequence goes on along the minus strand of NC_063188.1, from coordinate 52,163,577 downwards.
CATAGTTCAAGTTGCTATAGTAAAATGCTATAGTAAAT